>NC_092461.1:47648600-47883600 GCF_047495875.1 Pithys albifrons albifrons
GTAACAGAACTTAACAGGATCAGAACAGTGATAGATTTGGTCCAGATATGTTTTCAAAACACATAGGTTAATTGAACATCCAATCACTCTTTTTTTTTTTAAGTAGACAATACTTTTTTTCTTACATACACAATGATGGCAACCCAGAAAATGGAATAACTCCATTAATTACCAGTTTTAAAATGGATATTTAAGGAGAAAATTGCCAGCCTAACAAACAAAACTGATTTAAGGATGGTGAGAATGTATAGGGCATCTGAATGACAGTCAGTATTGCATGTAATTACATGCCTTAAATATCTGTTTGAGCAAGTAACATATTTCTCTGACGTTCCTGTAACCAAAGATACCCATAGTTGCAGTCATAGCTCTAGTAGGAACAGCAGTATTTAAAACCAACAACGAAACTTTTTCTGAGAGAATGAAAAAAAAAGCATGTGATGGATGCTAGTCATATCTGTAATGGTCTAATATTTGTACAACAGTGATGTAAAACAATGTACACAAAATCAAGCGTATGGTCTATTGTGTTTTCAGCCATGGATTCAGTGCCACACCTGTAGCTAGTTGGTGTGCACGTGCACAGGGCCCTTCCTTCCCATGGAAAATGGTGGCTCACTGGTATACAGAATTTTAAGTCACAGAAGCAGCAAAGGATTCCTCAGAAGTGAATATTATATTTTCCATTGACATATTGTTTATTAAACTGCTACCTGGTATTACAGTTGTCTAACAATTGATAGTATGCTGATGCCTAAACCTAAATGGAAGGGAAAAAGAAATCCAGCTTGGAATAAATTTGCAGTCCGAAGGCTGTAGCAGCTAACAGTCAAAGACAAAAGCCACAAAGTATTCCCATTAGCATCCTTTAGGGAATCATTCATTTCATGAACCCCTTTTAAGGTGAAGGAGTAAAATTCTGGGGTATGATCACAGCAGACTGTTACAAGCAGACACTACAAGTGAAAAGGTGAAAAACTGAAATGAACCGAGGTATAGAGGGAAAATGAGGGCAAAAGACTGTTACAGAGTGTTTGGAGTGAGGAGCAGCAGCTTGTGCAGCACATGGAACTATAAAGAAACTTGTTCTGAAGATTTAGGAAAATGGTTATGTTTTTAGAGTACTGTGGGATGTGACATTGTTTTTGATAGAAAAATTGGACAGGTTAGAAGAGAGACATATGAGAAAAAAGGGGCAAAAAAGAAGTGGAAAATTATCAGGTCATAGCCCAGTGTTCTGATAGCAGGAAATAAAGCAACCTGGAGAGGTGACTGAGAAGAGATTGGCATATCTGGCACAGGCACACCTTTTTAAAACTTCAGTTTATAAGATGCCTAGCACACAGGTTCTTCGCAATTAGTGCCTATGGACAATGAAGCAGCACAAATAAATACATAAAAGGGAAAAGATGAAAATCTTCAGGAAGAGGATGAGATATAGAAGGAATGGGGAGCTGACAAAATGAAAAATAAAATCCCACCAATAATATAGGTAGGGCATTCCTGATTTAAAAGTCTGAGAAATCACATAGTGAGCATATGAGTATTCACTGCTATGCTATGGATTACGCAGGGTGGAAACAGCTCTTGAAATATTTTAATGTTTCATGGAGACAGAGTGTCCAGCAGTGCTTTTTGTCTATCGATAACACACTGGCCCTGCCCCTTCTCTGACTGACTACAGAGGTTTTGCTGCTGACTTTCTGCTGTGATGGCTACGCTTGGTCAATGAAGATTTGGGAAGGGCTCTACCCACGTGGGTGTGTTCTTCGAGCCTGTGCAGTGGATTTTTTAGGTGAGGCACAGCGTGTGCAGAACTGGCCCCATCGTTTAACTCCTAAGGTTCATCTGCCATGGCCAAACGAGCTTGGACAGAGACAGTGACAGTGAAGTCCTCAGGACTAGAACCTACAGCCCTCGGTATTCCCAGGAGGTTTCCCATCCAAGTACTAACCGGGGCTGACCCTTCTTAGCTTCCAAGATCTTTCTGCTCTAGCCAATAGAGATATAGCACCAATATGACCTTTTCCCTTCTAGGTGATTTGATTTCAACTGTTGAACTAGTAGTATTTAACCAGTTAACCAATTGGACAGCAAACAAATAATTTAAGAAAAAAAAAACAACATAAAAAAAGGCTGAAAAAAATCACATCCTGTAAGTTCCCATACAGTACACATGCTAGTTTTGGGGGTTTTTTTGTTTCTTTTTAAGAGAAAATGTTAATATGAAGAAAAAAAATGTTCATAATGATATATATCTATATAGACATATATATATATATATATATATATAGGTGTATAAAAATACATAAATATATATAAATAAGTATAAATCAGAAGACATACAAATCCCTGACTAAAATTAAGGAGGAATTAAGGTATTTAGTAATTTACATGAAAGCTTCTTAAAATTATCTCTGAAACATAGGGAAATAGATTTTATGTAATTAATATGTTTTCTGAAGTTAGAAAGACCATAGGTATTTGCAGGTAGTTATATCTGTGAACATACAGCCACAGATAAATAAGAATTTTGTACACACAGAGACAATACTGATATTTGCATCCACATATACACACACACATATATATGAATATACAGCTTTGCACATGCTCACATATGTTTTAATACCTAAATCCCTGCTTATATTATTGTGCCACCTATGCCTTTCCCAGCAGAATATTATGTAATAAATGATTCAAGCTTTTCAAGTGAGATTTGCAGACTTCATTAGAAATTCTAGTTGAATGTTTGGATTCCTACAGTAAACAGAAGCGTGCATATAATCACCTGCTGTATCATATATTATGGACTCTGCCACTCTGTTTGGTTACTATGAACTTTGAGTTTTAAACTTCAGTCACATGTGAAAACATTTAGAGACACTGGACCTTTATCTTCTATGCCTAAAGAAAGTGTTCACATCACAGAAATGCCTTCTGTGAGATGAAATTTTGTGTTGTTTAAAAAATGACTTTTGATTGATCCAAAGCACACTGGTTGTTTCTATTCATGTTGAAATACTTTTATTTGATCCATGAACAGTATGGTAAGACAGCATCACTATAGCAGCAGATTTTTTTTAGTCATTTAACAGCTGGTATTAAAAATGCTCTTCTTCCTTGGCATCTAAACTGTACTGTTACTGGAGAAGACACTGCAGGCTTTTGCTTTTGTGAGAGAAATCCTATGTAAAAAATGCTAAGAAACAGGTAACTTGTAATCTAGCAGTGATAGAAGGACAGGCTAAATATTAATTTATAATTATGCCTGGCTCCTTTAATCCCATTATTGGACTAATACTTATGTCAAATATTGTTAAGAAATGGAACATTTTTTTTAATTCTGGTGAATTTTACTTCTACATATTACTGTTCTTCTGTAAATGGACTAGGAAACACTTGGTAATACTAGTACTTCCTGGTATTGAAATGCAGCCTGCTTCCCATGACGAGAAAGAAAATCTTATCAAAGTGTTACAGATGTTCTTCAAATGATTTAATAAATACAAGAATATCTTCTAAGTAAATGAGGCATATATGTCATTCCAATTCTCACAGCTTCAATAATTAAAAGCAAGACCACCAGCTGACTTCTTTTATTTTTTAAAAGCACAACTTGATCTGCACAAGGAATGCAACCTTCTTCAATAATGTTTTCCCTCACAAAGTTAAGAACCTACCTGTTGATCCTGAGGCAAACGCCAGTAGTGGTTCAATATTAATCAGAAACTTTAATTAATTCTGCTTCCCTTTGGGCATCTTACTTTCACCACAGTGGGGGAAAAAGAAAAAAAACACCAACCCTACCCAACTTGTGGTCATTAATATCAATATAAAACCAGGATGACGCTAAAACTGGAAGACCCGGAGTTTCACATACTTTTCTCATAATGTTTTTAAGTGCCATCCAATTAGTACATGGGGACTGGGATGTGTCTCAGTGTGCAGACACTGACAATTTTCTTTGTAATTTAAAGAACTAAACCTTCTCTCTAGCATCTTCTCTTTTACTCTTGTATAGCTTTACTGTTTTCGGAGGAGGTGTATACCTACAGAATGAATGAAAATTCATACTTGATCCAGTGGAATTAGAATACACGTTTAATGGTTTACACTAAAAGGTAAACACGAAAGAATCAAAGCAAAAATTATTTCCTAAGTTTTCAGAATATATTTACTGCATATTCTAAATGAGAAAAAAACACCCAAACAAACCAAAACAGAAAAAACCAGAGATATTCTAAGGATTATATACAGTCCAACACTTTCAGAGAAATGAATCAACTCCCTTCTGTGCTGCTGTTACTTTCCATGATCTTGCCTAAATTGTGTTGGGTCAGTTTTCAAATCCAAGACCCCTCAGTAGTGGCTGAATTTTCCTATGCATGCAGGTTCTCATCTTTTGTGGCCATTTCCAGTAGCAGGGCTGGTAGAAACCCTGGAGGTTTCTGTTAGGAATATGCTGTACTCTACAGAGTTAGAACACATTTACATTTCTCATCTTTTAATTCTTCAGATGTAAAATAGCGCACTATACCCCACATTGCTCAGGCCTGTTGTGAAGACAGATATACCAAAAACACTGAGGTACACAGACATTCGCAAACTAGAAAGAGTCCTTAGATACCTTACTGCAGTTTGAAGTCTTAACACCATGAATAAACTGTAATTATTTATATTACACAACCTTCAGTAAATCAGTGGATTTTCCTCAACTGAAAAATTCTTCTTTCAAACCACAGAGGTGTCAATAGAAAACTCATGGACAGGCAGCATTTGAATTTAAGTCCTCAATCTGTGTGACTCTTTCTAGCTCTGAGCACAATTTGTCTGCAATCCTTCTGGCCCTGGTCCTGTCTTACAGGGCTCATAATTTCCTAAACATGTTATTTCAGGACATAACCTTTCCCAGTGTTAGGCAGAAGAAAAAGATTTAGATGACAATTTACACTTGTACTGCTAGTCTCTGCCTGCTCTGAGACACTCAAAGCAGGCAACCATGGAATAGAAAAATGGGAATGAAACGAAACATTTATAGTTTTGGTTCTATGGCTAGTTTTGAGAGGAGGTATGCACTTAGCCAATAAAAGAGCTACTCACCACTGACATTTTGACCATATAGTTTTAAAACAACAACAACAAAAAATCAACACAATAATTAGTAGAATTTTTGAAATTAGAGAATTTCCTGAAAATTTCCCTGGATAGTGTGGCAAAAACACAGATAAAACATTGTGTCTGATGTGAGGAATAGGAGACTTTGGGGGCTCCTCTTGAAAAGCAGGAAGTGCTGTCAGAAAAAAAAAAGTAAATGATAAAGCTTTCTTCTGCAAATGGGAGTTTCACACAAGGCTTTCAATTTTAATCCCAGGTTCCAATCTCATAAATATATGAAATATATTTCTTTGCAGAGAGTACAAATTATTTAGGGAAAAATGGAGCTAAAAGTTGATTCCTGACTGCCTGTGTTTTCAGACTCTTATTTCCAGACTGAAGTAGAAAGAATTACCTTCATGTTTTCCTTGCTGCCTAGGGTTTCAGTGAAAACAAGCCCTACACCTTGACTCCTTTTTGACACCTTAACATTATTCCTTTTTTGCAGTTACTGAAATAGGTCATAGCCCTGACAAATCTATTATGCCTCATTCGTAAGTATTTCAGTTTACTTGGACAGTAATTTCTGGCCCAGAGCATCACTGAATGTTCAGTTTTCTCTGTTTTGAAAAGCGCAAGGCACAGGTACCCTGTTAAATGTTATAACCAGATTGTCCTTCCCCATAGCACGTGGAGGATCAATGTCAAGGGCAATTCAGAACTTCTACAACTCTATCCACTCTTGTAGCCACTAAGCCTAAAACACATGTAGAAGTAAAAGAAGAAGCAACAGCTGATTCAAAGCCCTATATAACTCATCGATTCAAATCTCTGATAAAACGATTTCATTGCTAATATAAAACACTATTGAACTGCAGATTACTTTCCTGATATTAACTTGTTTAAGTTTTACATTAAAGAAAAAAAGAAGTGACCAGAAGTGAGATCAGAAAAGTTCACTAATTTCTGGAAAGTATGAAACACTAACATTCAAAAAGGACAAACACTTCCAACCCAAAATGTTTAACAATTTTATTTCCTATTATGTTCACAGAAAATGGCCCAGGGGAAAACATTTCCTCTTTCTTAAATTGCAGTAGCTTACTGTTATCATAAAGTATTTTGCTGTAATAAATTTTTAACTGTCATCACAAAGGCTATGATACATATGTTTTAACAACATTCACAGATGCCAGAAATAGTAGTTTGGTAGTGAAAGTCTGGAAAAAGTAAACTATGCATTTTTAAAATAATTCCCTGTACCTTTACTGCAAAGAATGATCACTTAATTTAATTGAGAAGATCATTAGGGACTTTCATATGTGCCATCAAGCATAGCAAACCTAAACTGCTACACTTTGCTTGAAAGCAGACATCCATGGACCCCCTCTTGCTGCTGCGCACAGATATGCTATCACCTTCAGGCTACCTATGTAAAAAAAAAAAAAAAAAAAAAAAAGAGAGAGAGAGAAAAGAAAAATGCAAGACGTTCCCTATGCATGTCAGCTCTAAATTTAACTGTACTAACTTCTGTGCTGTTAAGTTAGGAATGGCCAGCGCAGATGGGTGCTATGGATGCATTTTCTCTGGGCATAAGCAGGAGCTGAGTAATGAGGAAGCCTCTCAGAAAAGGCATGACCTGCACTAGACACACACAGTTGTGCGATTTTATGTTTCAGTGGCCTGTCTCAGAGACAAGGCATTCCCAAATCAGCAATGCTCGACTGGCCGGGTGCCCATCTCCACCTGAAAAGCCCTGGGGGTTTCTTATTAGGGTTTTTGGTCCTGATCTAATGTCACTTTTGGAAACATGTTTTAAAATAGAATGATACAGCTGTCACGTAAATCTGCTAAGTTCATGAACACATGAAAAAAGGTTCTTCAAAGCTAGGCTGGTGGGGTGCATGATGTAAGTCAGGGTTGTGAAAGCCTGTCTTGATTTAATGATGCATTTCATGCTGTGTATGTGATAAGGTTCATTCAATGTGTACTTTGCATAAAAGCTAAAAATTTAGGAACTGGAACATGTGAAGAGAACACTCATATAATAATTTATACCTGTATGTATAAGCATGATGATGGCATCTCTCACTACAAGAATATACACTGCTTCTTAAATCTGGAAATATCCTACAGATTTTTCAAATGCTCTAGCAAAAGACATTTTTAAAAAGCACTCATTAAATGAGCCACCAGTTCGCACGTCTCATTCATTACAGGCATTATGATGTGTGCTTTGTGCTTTTAATTTACTTCAGTTTCAGTAAGATCTGCGTAAACTGAAAAGCTTGACAGAACCCTGGACACATTAAAAAACAGGATCCTGAAAGAGTTGTCTTTATACTTTAAAGACAATCATGGAAATTCAATAATACTTTAAAACATGTTTTGAGATTTGTATGTTGCTGTATTCTCTGAAGTAATACATGCCCACAAGGGTGCCATGCTTCTTGTACTTGTGCCTTTGGCTTATGATTACAGCTTTTACTCTGCTGAAAAATGTTAAAATTCCCTTTTCTTTAATGGAAACATTAAGATGAAATATGTCAGGGGGTTTTTTGAAAACTCCAGTGTCCTCCTAAAATGACTAACCTAAATCATACGGACATGCTTGCAAGCCACAATCTTGCTCAAAACAGGCTGCTGATCCGAGCACTTGTCTAATACCTAGTGTCTGCAATGCCAGGAGGAACAATGGAGCTCTCCTCTTCTTCCAGATGTTCTCCCAACAATACTTGTAAACATTCATTCACCAATCAAAAAATCACAGCAAGTTAATGCTACACTGGGCCTTAAATATCTGATTAATTCTAGAAATTACCAAAATAAATACAGACTAAGTCTTTGCTCATTGAATAAGGATAAAGTAACTTCAAAATCCACAGCCACTGGTTGCCATGCAACCTGCTATAGTATTATGGCAGAAATAAGCTGTGCTTGAATTTTCAGTGCCCTCTCGCTCAGCCTTCTTGATGTTGTGATACTCTAATGCTTCTCAGCTAACTTCCATTAAGTAGTTTTTTGTGGGGTAGTATTCCAAGGTTAAAATGATTAAATAACTTTTATGGTTGATCAAATATAAGCCCTTATTATACACAGTAGGCAAAACCATACATTTTAATTACTTTGTTATCAAAGATCTTGGTATTTACATTTCATTTTTCAGTTATAATTCTGAATTTAGTTTGACCTTCATAAAAAAAGAGAAGACCCGAGATTCTTGCTGTCTTAAACAATTTTCTCATAAACAAAAAAAAACCATTAAGACACAGTAACAGCAAAAACAACAATGCAATGAGATCTACACAGTCTATTACAAACATTTTCTACTGAGATATTTTGTTTTATTTAAGCATCGCCTTTAGAGTCTTCATTTTAATTTTTAACTACTTTAATTACTTGTGACTTGATAAGGCATTTGCAGTCTAAGGGTGATATATCAATATTTGATAATATTGACATTATATTAATTCAAAGATCATATATAGAGCTATGAATAGTATTTTTCCCTTATGAGAAGTACATTCCAGTTAAATACTGAGATAAAATTATTCGTTTCAGGTATGCCACAGAACTTTTGCTACTGATTGGTAACAAAGTAGTTTTCTGTAATTAAATTGTACTAATATTTATAGTGACATATGTTTAAAAATTCATGATTAAGCAAAGCTTGTATTTTGCCTTTTTGGCTTCTGAAATGATTTGAAGAAGACAGATTTTACAGACAAAAATCTACTTAATAACCTAGTCTCGCATATCCATTTATTATAGAAATCTAATGCAATTCAAAATCTATCCATTAACCTCTACAACTTCTGTAAAAACAGATTTATTAATGAAGCAGAAATACCAAGTGCATAATTTACACCATAAATATATAAAAATAAAAATGCCATCTTACATTTACTAAAAAAGCAAAACTAAAAATATAAAACCTTAACATATTTATGTGGAAAGATGTTCAGATTGTCCTTTGTAAGAAAACATTTTATTTCGCCAAATTTAGATTCAATATTTTACATATGTCAGCTTAGGTTACAGAAAAAAAAAAGCAAAAATGAGTTTAAAAAGCTTGCATTTTAACTCTTAGAGGGTTTTCTTTTCCCTGTTTTACTATTTTGTCTCTCCAGGGTTGTACACAGCTGTTCCCACAATCTACGGTGATTTTTAAATATATACAATCAAAAAATATGCTTGTGGTAGGAGGATACAGACACATTTTTAAAAATTATTTCCTTTTCATAGTGTACTAGTTCATAACAAATAAGAAAAAAAAACTAAATAGAAAGCATGAAATTAACAACAAGCAGTAGATTCAAATAACCTTGCAGCTGAAGCTTTGTAACCTAATTCCAGTAATGGCTCAAAGATACATGGCATAATAACATTTTCTCTTTTTCAGATTGTAATAATATTCACATGCAAACGCATGGTCAGACTCATCGCTATAAAATGATTGCTTAACACATTCCTTCTCGGGCTTTGTGGTTTCATGTCTGCATAATGTGCCCCTTTCAGTATCGCACCGTGCAACACTAAAGTTAGCTTTAAATAGCATCACTATTTTCTCATTCATTTTGTTACTTTAGGGAAAAAGCTCCAAACATTTCCTTCCTCCCCAGGCCCCCAATTTAAGGAATGGCTCTAAACAATGGTAATTTCCTTTTTATTCCAGTTAAAGAGAGGGGATTGAGCTTATCTGTTTGGAAACGCAATCTCTTGTAACTCCTTCTGTAGAGGGTATGAGGAGCAGACAGCACGTAAGTGACACGTTGCCTTGTGTTCCAGAAACAGATGGGGGCACTATCCAATATGCTCAACAACATCAATGCAGTGGAGCATCCCAGCTTTCGGCGGCAGTGGGGAACACAGCACAGTGACAGTGCCCAGCACAATTTGAGGTATTAATAATTAGCAATGCTAAACTGCAATGACTCCATCCTCGCTATCAGGTGTTTAGATAACACCATCAAGTGTGGATCCTGGTGCCCACAGTCATTTTGTACACTCTATCAGTGTAGGAATGCATTTCAGTTTCCTAGCCTGTATACAGTCGACCTGCTGGTGAAATTACATTGTATAAAGCAAAATACTGTGCTATGCAGGAGAAGATAGAAAGCAGAAAAGAACTTAAAGGAAAACTTTAAAGGATCTGTCATCAAAACTTTAAATAGGCCTTTCTCCAGCTGTAGCTGAATTATTGTACTTCTTGATACTGTTTGCTCCTCATAGCAATTGAAAGCATATGTAATTTAACAGCAGGCCTCAATCCTTTAATAAGCTGTCTTTAAAATACCTTACATGGATTACCTATCTGTAAATCTGCTTCCCATGCAGAATGTGACAGCATTATGGAAATTGTGAGTTCAGTAAAGATGGCATATACCAAAGAGAACCACATCTGCACACTGTAAGATTATACCAAACATTGGAAGTAATCTTTAGTCATTTATAATACTGCAGAATGAATAATTAAGATTAAGGGCTCTATTCTGCCCTTACTTATGTCCTACGTATTTTATAATTTTTCCCTCCCTGTAAATTAAACGGAAAAGTAGCACTGCAAGGCTTTCTTGTTCAAATTATGCAAAGTTGGTATTCATCTTTCTGCAATTTGGTGCACATCTAAGGAAGTTTGGCAAAAAAGGAACGATCACATATGGAACAGAATCCATACTAAAAAGGGATATCCTGTGTTTGCCAAAAGGACCAACTTGCAAAGAGCACAAGTTTCCTTATCACTTAAAAAAATATTAAAGAAACAAAAACCAAAAAAGAGTTTCCTAGAGCAAAACACATTTCAAAGAGATTCTTTGCTCTGAGTCACTGTGCTGAATACTCAGCCTGCCTAGACAAAAAGAATGAAAAATGTGTGAAAGAAGCTCACAGCAAAGGAGGGGGAATTGGTAAGTTTTGGTAAGGAAAGGGCAGCACTAATGCTTCCTGATGCTTGGATTTCTAAGCCCGACCTACTTCTGCACTTACTATATTATTTCTTCTGCCATTTACTGGTAGGAGAAGCAGAAACAGGAGAGCTTTCTCCAAACCCATTCTGGTGGGCAGGAAGAGGAGGAGGAGGAGGGAGAGGCACTAATAGTAACCAAGGTCTTTTGGTGGAAGACCTATGCACCACCAGCCAGCTACTTTTCCTTGCCCACCTTCAGCTCCAAGAGTCTGCAGACTCTGAACAGGTATATTTTATACACGTATATTTTATTCTAAAATATACAAGTTCTTTACAATTCCCTTCCAGCTGGGTACTGTGATTTTGGGTCTGCAAGTCCTGTAGCAAACAAGACCAGAATCCAGTCTTACACCTTACCTTACAACCTTATAAATGCCGTTATTGTTTGCAGTAAATGAATGAAATTAAATGCCTATCCTACTGACAGCCATTCATAATATTCCACCACACAAATTATGAAACAGTTGGTGCCAGGATAACAGAGTTCACAACCAGCTTTGGCCTTTTTCTTTGCTCTGACAATTCATGAAAGTCAAACAAAGGCAACTTTTTTGGAATAATTTTTACTAATGCCTAAGATTCACACACACGGTTAATGTCTGCTACTTTGGAAACAGTGGCATTTCTAGGACTTGGCATTTGAGATGGCAGATGGGGTGGAATGAAAATTGCCTCTGGGGTTAGGGCGCAACATTGGTCTCCTTTGCCCACTGTAGAACTATTTGTTCATTCCCTCTTAGCGTAGAGCAATAAAGATGCTGCCAGTTAGAGCATCTGAATCTGAGTTTTAGCACTCACTTTATTCTCAGCATTAGTGCTGTGTATAAATGTTGGTCATACTAATACCAAAATACATTGCAAATATGTGCAGCACATGCAGGCCCTGGAGAGCCTCCAGTGTTAAGTGATATCTCAGCTGCTGTGGCAGCTTTCTCACATAAGGAAGACACTTTCCTCCCCCCATGTGAGAGCCCAGAGAACACACGCATCTTTAAATGCAGAATTAGCTAAGCAACTAGCACATCATACGGCAAAATAAACAATATTCCCAAGCTTGTTAAAAGCTAAATGTGGCACTTTAGAGAACAATGCACAGTCAAAGGAATTTCAAGACTAAGTTACCAATAAGACATGCTTAATCCTCTGGTCAGACATAATGTTAAAATTGTACAGAAAGTGAAGAGGTGATTATTAAAGGAGTGTGAACTTATTCCAGCTCTAAAACAGACATAGATAAACTGACATATGCAGAGACATCTCAGATGGAGACTTAGCACAAAAAATCATTGGGAAAAAATCCCTTTGCATTCTTATATATTTGGAAATGTTAGTTCCTCACTGCTGCAGTAGCATTCATTTCCCAAACTTCTGAAATCCCCTTTATCAGTGAGATTCTCATACACTCTTAAGAGAAAGTAATGGTAACCTATCACTTTTAAGACTACAGCTTTTGAAAACCAGACTGTCAGAAGACTGCAGGATGTACAATAAAGGGCAAACGAATGGCAAAGAGACTGGCTAGATTTTTTAATATGTTTCCAGCATCCACGATTCTATGATTAATTTGTTCTCTCTCATCCTCTTTTCAAATTGGTAGGAAAGTGTTTACCATTTCTGAGTTTAGCATTACTTCCTGCTCAATTTAGGGATTTTATTGCCAGAGAAAGCAGACCGATAATGATTATTATTGTTAGCATTTGTAAGGCAACAAAAACTGCAATATTGGGTTTATATTAAAATGAAAATTCTTCTCAAGTACCAAGAGCAAATGTCCAGTAATCTGCATATAATCTCACTTTTACTAAATGCAGGAAGAGGATTTCTTTCCCAATAGACTGTACCAAGTGTTGGAAGACCCAGACAAAAAAACCAACCAACCAACCAACCAACCAACCAACCAAAAAAACCACAGAGTAAAAGCACATTTTAAGCAATTCCTGAATGGAGTAATGAATCAAGAGCTGAACATTCACAAAGCTGTGTAAATACACAGTTCATTTGGCAACAGTACCTCCTGCTTAAATTGCTGTGATTTTCTATTGTTTCTGCATCTGAAATCTTATCGTCTGACCCCTAAAGAAACTGAAACTTTTACAAATCACTTGGATTCTCCTGCCATAACTGCCCAACAGTCTTTCTTGAAAAATGGGGTTTATGGGCCACTACTTTTAAGAGATAGTTTCATGAGCAAGACCTGGGTCATTTATAGTTTGAGAGATTTTTGGAGAATGCCCTTCATTTGAAAAGATATTCACGATCTCCAGCACTAATAATTGTCCTCATATCTCTCCATGCCGTGTTTTAACTAACAAGAGACAAAAAGGCAACTCACAGCTCAGTACAATCTTTTCTTCTTATTCATTAGTAAAACAAAACAAAAAGTTTCTCATGGAGGGAGGTAACGGCAGGCAGAAAGAGGTAGATTGAAATGCAACAAGATAGCTCTTTTTATGCCTTGAACATTTTGAACTTCTTTTTCCTTATTATCTCTACAGAAGCATCATGTATTTGAGCAGCCAGGGTGAAAAGCTGCTGATGACTATTGGTATAGCCCACAGCAATTATTTTATGACAGCTCCCAGTTCTCTTGCATTGGCCACATTTTGGAGGAGCGCCAGCACACTGATCAAGAACCTGCACAAAGGCTCATTTAACCTGCCCTGCATATGTGAGGTCGCTTCATGTACAAAAGCCAACATTCTTGTGACATTAGTGTTTTTAACTCAGCCATTTCTATGAAAACAATCCATTGACTAAAGGGATTAACTTGGGAGCCTTGGTCTCTTACTCTAAATTTAATGGTTTTGTGAGATGCATTTTCTGATAAAGAAAATAAATTCATTAAAAACCCCTTTCTTAATCTGTTAATATTTGATTTTGGAGATGAACAGGAAAGAACAGAATAGGCTAACGAGGGTCACAGCCAGTCTCTACATCACTTCAATACCTGTTTTTTTCTTACAGAGGTTTTTTTTTACCAGTTCTTTTCCTTTTCAAATGCATCTAGAAAATACACCCTATTTTTTAATATTTAGTGCAATAGTTTATCCTTGAAGAAACAATATCAGATCTACTGCATAGCACTTTTTGCTAGTAGATCTACTGTTAGACCTGATAGGCTGTTTCACAGAAGATTACAACAAGAGAATGAACTCATACTAAATCAGAAATGAGGATGATTAATCTCTAAACTCTGCTTTATCTATCCATATACTTCTCTTACTATAGTCTTTATATTGAGGACATTTCCATTGTGATTTTCTGCATCTGGTTCTGAAAGAATTTTTCAGCCTTACATTTGCTGCAAATGGGTCACTGTTTGCTAACACGTACCATTATTACAGAGTATAGAGTGATTTTTTGCAAAGGGTACCCTGTCATCTCTGATATTGCAACTGATGTAAACCCTGAGAGGTGCATACAGTAGAGTTTGTTTGATCAGTAAAGTATTTGACATTATCTTCTAAATGCTACCTCTTCTGCTTCCTCAAATTCTGGAAGTGTATAGTCACAAAAGAGATCTTCTGTTCTGTCCTCTTGTCTCAAGACAGAATCAACAGTACTCTAGTTCATCTGGAAGTTAATTCATCTAGTCTTTTCTTAAAGTCCTCTAATGATGCAGACTATACAACATGTTTCAGAGTTTCACTTTCCCTGTCTTAAACTAATTTCAAGTACAGAAGTTGAGGGGTTTTGAAAGTCAGAATGCTCTTAAATTGCTGTAAAGCTGGATCCATTCATTCCTCTAAAGGAACTATTTGTTCGACATTACACTTCCAAAAATACAACTGCCTGCATTACAATTTCTATTTCATAATTCTTTTCTTTAAGTGCCGCTCTGTGAAATTATTTGTGACTATGATGATTTTGAGTAACTCATTATCACTTGCACCACCTTCCCTTTTTCTCTCAATATTCTCAGTTCCTTCTGCTCCTTTGGTAAGAGGACATCAGAACTGCCTTTGAAAGAAACTGCTAAAAGACTCAAGAGGTCTTTGCAGTATTTTTATTTTTCCCTTCCTATTTAGGGGAAGAACCATACTCTATACTAGATATTCCTAGACAGAATTTTTGTTGTTGTTTATGTGAAGTTTCAGGGGTGAAAAACTAAATTTTCTTCTCCATGAAAGGAAGATGGATATACAACAGAAGCAGAAAAATAAACAAGAGTCAAAGAAAGCTTAAGTCTATTAGCAATAGACTGAGGCAACAACTTCACTTTATCTGTATGTCTAATGAACATTTAAAGACAGAGATCAACTAATTACTAACGGCAACCATTTATTTAGTAACAAGCCTGTGTGTGCTGCCATACAAATAAATGGGCAAGTGCAAGTAACACTATTCCTGCCCTGAGCTTTCTAACAATCTTGTGACACACACATAAGCTAATATGGTTGGAACACCCTTAATATGGATACAATTTTAAGCTATATGTTTAAGGGATTTGTTTTGTTAACTGCTGAAGAAAGGATCAGTCCTGCAAAATGAGAAGTGATTTAGAAAGAAGTACTTTGCCTCAGAGAAGAAATCAAGGCAATCTTACTGTCTTCTAATTTAGACCTGGTTTATCCCATGTCCAACTTGTGTTTGCAAGGTATATTTTCTCCTTCGTACTTTCCCCTCTGTAGCTACTTCTGGAATGGACTGCAGCTATTTCTCCTTTGTCCCTCAGTCTACTTGTCCCAGATTCCCTTTCAGTGCTGGCTCTACAGCAGAATGCCTGATGAACTCCATACATCTTTCCTGTTCTCTCACTCGGATAAGATTGTATAGGGGTATAGGAATCCTAGACTAATTAAGTGACAAATACACCACTCTGCACCATACCAAAACTCAACTAGCCTTATTTCTCCGATGCCAAGCCTTCTGCTCTTCTCATTTAGCATTTCAAAAGCACAACCTTTCCTTTCCATCCACAGCTGAGATCTCACTGTTAATTGCAGAAACCTAACAATACTGGTATCTAGTCAGAATGCTGTTACCAGGATAATATTTCCTTTCCATTGCCTTGGCCATGTGATGCTTGTCTTTGCCTGTCCCTGCTGGTTTCCCTCTTCTGTTGCATGAAACACAGCATTTGTCCTCACTTGCACAGAGTATATTCTTCCCCTTTCACTCATCAGTATGAGGTCTGCTCCATCTTCCCCTCTACGTAAGTCAAGTCTCCAACTCACACTTCCTACATTTTCAGAACCCTATGCCTGTGCCCTCTGCAGTGTCCCTCAGACTTTAGATACACCCTCTGTCAGCACACATTGAGCTACCTTTTCTTCTTTCAAATCTGGATCTCCCTTCCCCTTCTCTATAAACTTGTTTGTTGTTGTGTGCTGAGACTAATGTGTTGGCTAACTACTTTCTGATTGCTTAAGCATGTTGTCTGTCTACATTTTGCTCCTCTCTGTTTTTTTTTTCCCAGTTGTGTTCTCATTGCAACATATGAATGTTAACACAGCAGCAGAAACAGTTATGAAAAAATACCAAAAAACTTTGAAAATATTTAAATTTTAAATCTTTTTCCAGCAAATCTAAACAAATTATATGGAAAGCTACATTGAAAAATACAAGGAACCTATGAACAATGTTGATATTTAATCTGGAGATGAGGTGAGAAAATAGTGAGCATGTAGTCCTGCTTTAAGGTGAAATCATTGTATAAATACAGAACAACTACACAGACTTCCAGAACAGCATTATAGTGATTAACAATTATAGTCAACAAATATCTAAACAATTGTATCACATTTTTGTGATGCAGCCTGTAAGTTACTAAGTTAGTTAGACTAATTAAACAAAGTTATCACAAATTTACTATTACAAAGTTAAGACACCCACCTCCCAAGAAAACATATGAAGCATTTATACTTCCCACAGGTAACGAAACATGGATTTTCAATCACGGTAAGGGTTATCCCTTCAGTTGTAAAAGAACCAGCCCAAAACACTAGATTCAGACATGGACAAATTTTTATCTGAATCTGAACTTTGCATTTAGTGTTCACCTCTGATGAATAGAAAAATGGAAAATAAATTCATTTTCGTCCTGAATTCACACACTATATAGTTTGAATAGCTGTAGTATAAACTCTCCCTTCAGTGAAAATATACTATAAACTGCGCATTGCTACTAACCTCTGCTGCAATCTTGTGGTAACAAAAGTGTATTTTATGTTTTGAGTTAGATTGGATTCCAGCTTTCCAAAAGTGGAAGGAAAAGGCAATAATCTACTTTTCTACTCAGTTTTCAAGGTCTGATAAAAAAGTTGTAACAGGACTGCGACTAGGGTAAAATAAACATAGATAGCAAGGCATTGTTAGAAAAAAATTATACATGTCTTTTCTAAGTTTGTCGGGAAAATATCACTGTGATAAAAAGTCTCCTTCTTTTGGGGCAGAGGATGCTTGGAGACAGGCACTGGAAGACAGTGATTCAGGCTAGAGACACTTTACAATACCCTGTGCCAGGCAACATGAGAGCCACTGCACAGGGAACAATGTCTGCACTGAGCTGCTGTTCAGATGTGGTTTTTATAAGATGTGGCCCAAATGTAAGAATCTGATCTTTTGAAATCCAAATCTTTGTCTTGTGGAAGGGAAGCTGGGAAAGGCCGTGCCACCTCTCTGTGCACTGCAACAGCAGACACTTTGGCTGGCAGTGGTGCCAGGGCATGGAGGTAGTACCCTGCTCCTGCCCAGATAAAGGAGGCACTTCAGCATTTGCCCCATAGAAAGCCCACCAGTGCTCTGAGCTGGGAATGTGAACCAAGCTGATTTGCTGTTATAAAGACTACATAAAACTCAAAATTTTTTTCCTTGGGTGTAGACTATCATTTTGATATGTGTAAGAGATTCTAATGATAGAGGCAATCTCTGCAGACTTATCAGGGCTTCCCATTAACCTTTTCAACACCTTGGTCTCCTCAGCAAGGCTCCTCCAGATAGAGCAGCAAAAAAAGGAAATACTACCAGCACAACTGTATGAAAGCTACCCTGCCAGGGATCCACATGGGATACTGATGATAAATGTTAAGCTTAAAAGACTTTCTTTCTCTGTAGAGAAGTACAGCTGTGGTCCTTCAGGAGAAAAATGTTGCAGAATTTTCACTTCTCGGTATGGATTTTTCTCAGCTGATGCACTGTCTGGATCCTTCTCATGCAGTAGTTTCTGCTGCTATTGAATTCCTCTACTGACACATTTTTACACTGTTCACAAACCATGATCCAGAGAGAATACTGAATTGGACCTGCCATTAGAGTTCGTCTATTAAAGAACATGATCAAATGCCTTGTTTGGTCATTTTCCACATTTTATTTAAACGATAACTAAACCTAGATAAACTATAAAACTATAAAATAAAACTACAAGTAAAAATAACTTGTTTTCATAAATTTAGGTGCACATTGAGCAGATGAATTTTGACCTTGCTCATTTTATAGTTTTACAGTTTTGTCTTTTTCTGATGTTTAGACAAAGCATTTTGTTTAACTTTAGTCAAGGAAAAGGATCTCATGTAATGCACTACAAATTCAGGAGGATAACTTGTGCTATCTAACCAGTCTATAGGGCACTTACATTCCATGCAGTTTTCTTTTTCCATGCTGTTCTTTCAGTCACAATTTCAGCTTAGTTTTCAGGTTAAAATGATAATGAAGCTTGTTTTCACATTTTCTAGTTTTGGTATATTTAAAGGTCATTCTTAAGACAGAAAGAGCTGTCAATCTCTTAAATTTACAATGGATATATTCATCTTTTCATTGAAAGACTTTATAAAAATCCAGCTCGTAGTGTGTCTAGTTTTAGTATTAAGACTACAAACAGTTCAAGATACTGTGAAAATGGACAATAGCAGTTTATTGTGCACAAAATTGTATTTGCCACAAAATTGTAACTGGAAAATGCATATTTTATGTTTTTAATATGGCACTAACGCTGCAGAGACCCAAATTCTCTTAAAAGAGATGCTCAATTACTATTTGTATATCTAAGTCCATATGCAGCTTTATTCTATTTTGGGACATTCATACACTGAATTTACTTCCAAGTTTGAAATATATACTTAACTCCTCTGCAAGGAGATTCAGGTGACTGGGACTTTGGCTTGTACCCCTCTCTACTCTGTCAGGCTATAAGCCAATAATACAAGCTGCATTTTTTACTTTTCTGAGTCATCCAGATAAAAGGAAAAAAGAGTAAAATTCTGTGCACCGTGTACCACTCAGATAACAAACAGACAAATAAATATAAGCAAAACAACATCAATCTTTATGTATACATTAAAATGAAAGTACAGTCTTTCAGATCCCATGCATTTGATTCCTTTTTCATCTTTTCCACTTTCCTATCCTTTTCCTGGATTTTGCCCTCTAAAAGCAAGTTACCCTTCCCATACTCCTGCAGTCAAGGATGCTGTTCTTATTTCTGATGAGATGCTCTCACTTCCTCTCTTTCTCCCCAGTAACAACACTGATGCCCTAAATACTCTTACTTAGAGCTTTCCAACAGGGAAGGGTTCACGTTTTCCATCTAACCCCGATATGCCCCTCTCCATGGCCTGTATCAGCAACTTTCCAATATTCAAGAGTCAAGGGAACTGCCTCTTTCCCCTCTATAACATTGTCAAATGGCTTTGTCGGACTCCAGGTGAGTAAAAAAGCAGCAGAATTAAGGAATTAGAAAAAAGGACACATGGTGCTAAGCTTGTATCTGTGGCTTTGGCAGAACTGCTGGGCACTGGCAGCAACCCAGCAGCCTGGCAACTGGACAGGGTGGTGCCCCGGCGTGCCTGCCGCCCACCGGGCTCTGCCGTGCCTGCACCACGGCAAGGGAGCCTGCTGCAAAAGAAGATTGCCACAGGGAATAAAAGAAAAACCCAAGGGATAAAAATGGATAGCT
This sequence comes from Pithys albifrons albifrons, assembly GCF_047495875.1. NCBI lineage: Eukaryota > Metazoa > Chordata > Aves > Passeriformes > Thamnophilidae > Pithys > Pithys albifrons. The sequence goes on from NC_092461.1 coordinate 47,668,556, forward strand.
TCCAATTAAAATTACCATACTGTAATTTTGTTAGTTATCAGTAAGAGACTAAAGTACATGTCAGCTTAACTGACAAGAAAATGTTCTTTTGGGCATAATGCAGCATACAGATCTTTGACTTTTTAGCGTGCAGTGTCCAGATGGTACTTTTTTGCTTCATGTTGTGATCAGGAGGCAGAAAGGCCATTTTGGAAACAGTGGCAGTGAGAGCCAGGATAGATCAGAGGCACACGAGGTCGCCTGAATGTATGAGGATGTATCGTATCATTGCAGGTAATCCTCACACGAGGGTACGTACAGTAGGAAGGATATTTTCTAAAGCTATTTGCTGGAGACACTATCAAGTGCACTTAGAGCAGTGGTTTGTGTCTGGTTAGAAACCTACCCTGCTGCTGCTGAATGCCCGTTAAGACAAGGAACATTTTATTTACAAGATGTAAAGAAAAATGATCACCGAATAATAAAATGTTCCATTACATTCCAGTATGTGATATTAACTTAGGAATGCTATTGTATATTAAAAAGTTATGCCTCTTCATTTTTTCCTGCAGTCTTTACTTTAGAGATGTGCACAATGTGGTTTCTCCCACCCTACAGGAAAGATAATCTTTCTTCTTCAGCACAGCACAAATCCCGCAGCTAACTCCCCTTGTGAACCTGAGTGGTATTGACATGGGGGTGTAGAGTCGGGCAAAAAACCAGGCATCTTCTGATGAAACACATAAACTACACACATTCAAGAACAAAACAAAAATCTTCTAAAAGCCTGTGTGTAAGATAAGACTGCCTTGGGGGCAGCTCGAACTTGCGGTCTTGGCCATTTACTCAGGATTTTACAGAGCCATCTATTACAGTGTTCAACAAAAAGAAGTACTTCAAAAAGCTTCCTTTTTTTTCAGTTGGAAGTACAATAATTTGTAAGTCAAAATTTGGAAGTGTTCCCAGTTTTTGGCAGTAAAATGATAATACTGGGCATATCATTTTAAAGTGGAATCTCATGGAAGTTAATTCAGACGACAAGGTCACTTTTAGACATTTTTTTCCCTTATGTTTTGGACTGAAAATAATTCCCAAATCCTATTATTTGAAGCAGGGGTACTTACCATGGCAATCCCTGCCTCCCCTGATACACATGCTACCTCTGAGATAGAGTGCCTTAAAAAAAACCTCACAAGGATATATACCATGAGCTTCAGAATTTTTAAGCAGAGAAAAGAAAAAGTTGTACACAAAGCATTCATATAGTATACCTTTGTACTGCTTGGTTTTAACATAAACTTTTTAAAAGTGTGAGTTTACTTCCTTTGTGTAAAACCAAACAATTTAGGTGAGAAGGAGGAAAAGGATGCTGGGCTCCTTTAACAGTTAAAATGGTGCAATTACTTCAGTAAAGTGAACTCAAAAAACTAAAATTAATTTTGCCTAAATATTTCTTTGTTCTGTTGTGCACCTCAGTCTTAGGGTGTGATGCCCTACACTATTACATTATTGTAATTAAAACACCAAACCAATCAACCAAACCCATCAATGTGTTTGCAGAAAATGGCAGGATTATGGAAAATCCTGATTAAATTACTGCCACCAAAATAATGAGGCATGTGGGGCTGAGAGAGATCAGATTAGATAAGATTAAATCAACTCACACAAAACTGGAGGATCCATGAGTAGTATAATTGGTATAACATCGTACATGTCACAAAAGTATTTATGAAGAGCTTTCATTTATATATTTTCTTAATGTGTAATAATTTGATTTGGAAGTACAAATCTCCAATATTTGAGTAAAGCCTCAAAGTCCTTTTATACCAAGTTTTCCCTAACACCCTTTCCTCTATTTCTCTCACATTTCCTCTCACACATAAACCCCATTCGCATTCTATAAGCTGAACACTGATATATTATCAAAATGCAGGCTACATTTATCTAGAACAAAGTATAAACATTTCCAGTGTGTGTATTTAAGATTCATTTGCTTGCCAAATGGCTTTGTCTCCTTCCTTGGTGTTTGTCAGAAGGAAGCATTTTGATTCAAATGACTGAATTCCTCAAGCTCAGGTACTGCTGATAATAGGATTTATGACAAGCTAAAAAAAGCAAAAAGTGATCAGAGACCCTTTTTTAAATGCCATCACACTGCTGACTGAAGGTATGACTTAGAGGCCAGATGTAAAACTAAACATACATGGGAATGTAGGATATTGCCTGGACAGCTATGCTCCCATACACATGAACTCCTGCTGATTTAAAAGCAAATTTGCAAGCCCATCTGAGAGCACAGTTTGGAGAGAAATAGCAATGATTTAAGTATCACCACTTCTTCAAATAAATGCACATTTTTTTCCCTGTGGAGGGCTATTCCTTTTTTTCTATAGCATATGTTCTATTGAGTAACAAAGCAAAGCAAAACAAAGTGAGCAAGCAAATGGCAACAAACCCTTTATTCCTTACATTGTTACTAGCACTGTGCCTCTCACTAACTAGCTCCTACTTGCAGCCTCTGCTCTGTTTACTGTTGGTTGCTTTGTTTCTGTGGAAGCACTTCAATATATGACAGCTAGAACAAAAAGAGGAAAAGTGAATTCCAAACTGCAAGAATCCAGCATAAAGCATATCTAATGGCCATCTGTACACATGCTTGAAGAAAGCGGAAAAGCACACAACTGAAAGACACTTTCCTCGATCTTTCCCTCTCTCTGCCATGTGTCATTTACGCATATGAATCCAATGCATCTCAGAGATGATTATCTGGCAGTGTCCTACTAATCTGCTCATCAGTTACAGGACAGACAGGCACATTTTAAGCATATCAGCTCCTCTGTGAGGCTGAGTTAAACTGAAGCCATGAGAGATAGAAGACAAATACATTAAGCCAGCACAATCCTAAAAGATGATAAAAGATTTAAGTGATCCAGGAGAGCCACAGAGCCCAAATTAGTGAAATTTAAAATGGCCTATGTTAAAATAAAGAAATGTCACCATTAAATATTTTCTTATTTTATTTTTCCACACATTCAGTATATTTAACACAACAGTATAGGTGGAAAGAATAACAACTGAAACTAATTCATTTTGATTTCTGCTTTACAAATAAAAGAAAGACTTGGTCTTCTCTGAAAGATTTATGAGGCTTCCCACCATAAAGGAGCCTGGATTACAGCTATGCTTACTTTATAAAATGAAATTCTGCCATTATAGGCAAGAGTTCATGGCTGTAATTATTTCAATGCACTTCCCAGTCAATGTGTCTTACGCAGCTGAGCCAAACCCTCTCTTACATATGCAGGTCATTTCATAAGAAGTCTAAGAGCTTCAACAACTTTGTGTGACCTTGCATTGAATAACACTGGAAAATTGATTTGGCTCTAGTAATAAAAGACCGTCTGCATTATCTGCATTCTAATTATAATTAATATAACCAGGATAACTGCTGTATTATTTACGATTAGAGCTATAGTGAGCACAGTGTAATAATAATCTGCTACATAATTTTTTATTGATCTGATGGCTTTATTGCAGAAAAAACAAAATGCTACACTGCTGTACTACTAAAATTGCCTTTCTAGACATGTCTGTTTAGAGGAAGAATGTTCATTTAACATTTCTTTTATCTCATCAAATTCCCATAGATTTTAATATCAAGGAGAGTATGATCCTTGCTTGCATACTTGCTTTTCTTTTTTTTTTCTTCCTTTGCAAAAGGAAGAAAAAATAGACTGATTAATGCACCCATGTTCTCCATTGTTAATTTCCTGAGAATCATTTGTTCCTTGCAATTCTTTTGCAATTAGAACATGTTTTTTTAACAGAATTGGGCTGTACCCCAAGAATGTACAGCTCTCCATTTCAACGGAAAACTTATTATTCTATATAAAACCAACAAAGAAACAAAAAGCTGAAAAATAATTCCAATGCAACTGAATTAATTTAATCTCTTCTGAAAATATTAAGCCAACACTTAGGAGTCTAAATCTCTGTTGAATGATCTCACACTTGAATCTCTTTTACTAAATTGTGGTGAAATGGAAATGAAGCTCTTAATTTGGCAAAAGGAAACATAAACCAGTGTTTTGCTTAGGTAAAAAATAAATATGCAGTGGGAAAGCTCAAAGAAGCATTTGGAGAAATGCAGTAAAAAATCTGAAAATGAATGATTTTGAAATTTCAATGTAAAACTTAGAAACTCGATGGAAAAAATAAGATAATGCTTTCCAGAAAGCAATTCCAAATTGCCCTAAACTGTCTAATGCCAAAATAAAATTTCCTTCTCATAATATGACATTACCCTTATTTTCGGATTTTCACTTGCTTCTGAGTAAAATAATGAATAACTTGCTTAGACTTCAGAGGTCATATTTACAAGTATAAATCTTGAGGCTTTATTCTTAGAACTTGTTTGCATCTGCATCAAGACAGTATCAGAAATTAATTACAATGTAAGATAGAACAAATATTTCTATATTTATAGGAAATTTATAGATATTCATGATTACATATTATGTTATTAATAATAGGTGTGCTGATATTATCATGTATGAAAGAAAGATGAATTCTCACTTTCTTATTCTTTTCCTGCATGTTTTCATCTCCTCTGTCTGTGCTTCTGGGTGATGTTTTCATGTGTTAGTAACAGCTTTCACACTCCTTTACAAAACTGACTGTATTTAAGCCCTGCCAATTCCTACCTAATTATGTTATCTTAATATATTATTTTATTGAAACTTTTAGAAAGAAAAAACAATCAAACAGAATTCTTGCAGCTGCACAGGTATTTAGCTCTCATTTGCACTGCTCTCAAGAGTTATCAGTTTAAGTGCAGTGATTTTCCATTGAAACACAGGCTTGAAATAACTTGAAATAGCTCCCATTACTAAATTGCATGGTCATCTCAGTAGCACAAGGTTTAATCAGAACACTTATTTTCCTTCTTAAGATCATCTGTGACTTCTCCATTTAGTTGTCCCTTCTTTGTTTACTCTTTTAATTCCTCCATGTCCAGTAAGCCACAAACTCTGAAGACTCCCTTCCACAGCATGACATACAGAAACAGCATCTTCCTTTGCATCATGAATGTTAGATCATCCAGAAAGCCTCCTTTTAGAGCAAGTACATCGAGGAGCAATCACCCAGATCTTTTCAGGTATGGATGTGGCTGTCAGCTCTGGCTACAAAGCATCTATGTGTGAAAGAAAGAAAAACTACTGGAAAACTACTGGAACTTGTTTTTCAAAAAGAGAAAAACAAAAAGGGGACTGAGATCTATGTAAATTGTTTGTCTGTATTTCTATTTGAAGGCTGGAGATATGTACTTCACCAGAATATTCTACTTGAATGCAGTAAGAAGGAAACATATTGATGGCCCATAGATTGCTTTGGTTTTCTGCATAAGGACTTCCTGTGATACTCTGTTTTACATTTTTCTTAAGAAACAAACATGCAAATGCACTTCTGTGAGAAGGACAAAAAAGTCCAGTATGGTGGCACTTGGAAAATTCTTTGTTCTCTGATATTGTGCCCGTCTCAGCTGTAAAATGGCAAAGTTATGACAGAAGTGGGATGCTGGGAAGGCTAGAAGTCAGAATGACATCTAGAGACTTGACATAGTCTGCCATAGGGGCTAAATCCCAGTTCTGCTGATGTAAATTTAGATTTTCCTTCATCAGGCTTTGGTTATCTCTGCTTAGGAATGTCCATTCAGGTTGAGCACTGACTTCAATGACTTTAAATGGATTGAAGAATGGATGAATCTTGGCACCTGGAAGTACTCCAGAGGACCTGCTACAGTATCTGCTTTCATTATATGCTAATCTACCCGCATTACCATTTTGGGGGAGTGTATAAATACTCCCTTCACTAAAAACATTTGGGTTTTACTTTGATTGAAACAGCTTTGTAAAGAAGGCAAGTATAGTATCTCATGCTTATTTTTCTTGTATCAAAAACTGTCTGATGTCTTCAGAATGGAGAAATGCCAATATTCCTTCTTTCAGCTGACTACTGTTGGATTTGTTTTCAAATATCCTAAAGACTTTTTTCTTTTTTAGTTATTATGTAATACCAAAAAACCGAATTGCCAAATTATTTATTTTTTATGTGTGGTCATGGTCTCTTATAAATAGATGCTGGGCTTTTCATGACAGCTTAATTATTTCCATGTGCAATGGATCCATTTATAAGAAGTAACAGTCCTGTAAACTCATTCTGGCTTTGAAAGTCAAGTTGTTCTTTCTATATCACACATAACTGAGTATGGTGTTTGTGAGGACCAAATTAGGTATGTTTTTTAATGACAGCTGTTAAAGGTATTCAATGCCCTCAAGTAGGTTTCTGCTGATAGAGAACTGCTTGGAATTTATTGAACTGTTCTGAGGAGAAAACATATAAATAAAATCCAAATGACTCTTTTCCAACACACCATCAGAAGAGAAGGAGTAAACTTTTCTCCCCAGCAAAGCCTACAGATTTAATTCTGCATGCAGACAATAAGCAGATTATTGAGATTATTGACCAGATAGATATTGTTAAAGCTGATTTTGTTTCACTGTAGAGAAAGTATTAGAAAAGAAAGATGAAGAGAGACTGACAAAAAAATAATATAACAATATTCAGAAAGCATGTCTGTTAATGCTATATTTTCAGACTGTTTACCTCAGAAAACCCCAGGGTTTATGTATTTTTTAACTACAAGCAATTTATTGTGAAAATGGGGTTTCAAAGTTTGCTAGGGCTTTATGAAACATGAGTCTCATTTCTCCCCATTATTTCAGCCCATGCAGATAGACAAAGGGATGACTCTGTCAGGATGTAACAGACAAGCGACATATATGGAAGACAGAGACTCAAAATATACATTGTTCTTAACAAAGTTTGAGTGCAGTCCCACCCTTCAAGACCTCCCACCTCACTTTTTACCTGAAATCTCCTTATCATTGGATGCTATTGTTCAGAATATTCCCTTCCATTAAAGAGACAGTTCTGTGTTTTCCTACAGTATATACAGAGGCTGCAAAAATAAAAATTGCTGTGATGTCCCCTTGTAAATCCAGCCAACAGAAAAAGTGTTTCTGGACAAACAGCAGCAGCAGCAGCAAGATAAAAACACCTGCCTCCTTCAGCCCCTTCACTTAGTTGATGGCTGAACTTCAAAGTCTACTTTCGATCTATTTAAAATGCTAATATGAATAATAACAAGGAATTTCTTTTTTACACCAAACTACACAAGGAAATTAAATTAAAAAACTCCTATGCTAATGCACTGTAAAGGTTGCAGTTACAAATCACAGATCTGTTCATGGATATTTCATGAGCAGAAAAAAGGCTAAATTTGTCAGATAAATTATTCATTGTGAATTATTTGCTCAGCTCTATACTTTGCATGTGCACTGTATTTCTAAGTTTAACAGGGATTCTGGTGGTACCTTGGAAAGCAGCACAGTGCAAATTCTGCATATTCCAATGCAATTTCCAATTTCTCTCACTGTGTATGTTCTATGGGTGAAATTCAACCCTCCCACACAATAGCTGGTTACCAAGGCTTGCCATGCCATTTTGAAATCTAACCCCTGCTCTCCCCCTGAAAGCAGGTTCGAATATAGCCACAGCCACTTTCCTCCCCTGGGGTGGGTGGGGAAGCCAAAGGGCAAAGAAGGGGCTTTTGGTGAGTCTGCAGAAAGGTGTGAGGCTGCACTTGCTGCCGCAGCTTGTGTGGTTCCCTGGACAGCAGCCCCGTGAGAGACATGTGTGCAAGGCTGTCCTGGCTGGCTGTCCTGCCCCACAGCCTTCCCAAAAGCCGTGCAAACACAATACTTGGCAGCAAAGCACCCCCCAACTACTGTGTCCTTAAGCCAAATGCCAACTTTGCTCTTCAGTAAATTTTGCAAAAAATGTCACTGTGTTAAGTCCTCTTGATTCTGATGAGGCACAATGAGAGATTTGATGGTAAAATGGCAGAGGAAAGCTGAAAACAATCACTGCATGGTAAAGCGTCTACTTCAGTAAATGACTCTGGAGACAGAAGGAAAACCTCTCTGAACAAAAACACCAATATAAACATTAAATGACAAAAGAAACCAACCAACCAACACTTTCAGTCACACACCGGGTCAAATGCCCTAAATATCTTAAGACAAAACAACAGTATTGGTTTGCAGGTGAAAATTAAAATAAACCCTAACATAATTGTACATGATTGGCAAAAGCAGAGTTTTTCATGGGAGGGTAGACAGTGTTTTTAGAGAATGCTAAACATTTTTGCTTTAGCAGAGATGCAGAGCTGGAGCAGGGAGATGATTTGGCAGTATATTGACTGCATGCTTTTATCCTTTTGGCTGCTTAAGTTCTAGGAGAAGTAACTTGAACAGGACTACAGTTTAATACACTGAGGCTTACACAGAAGGTATTATTTTCTCTTTGACAGGGTCCAGTGCTATTTTTACGCTGATTGATAGAGAGCTGCTGTTAGGCCTCAGGGAAGGAATAGCGATTCTTTAAGTAGGGCTTTGCCTAACAGCAGCTGCCTCCCTCCTGCCACTTCAACCACCTCCTCCAACACAGGAAATGCCTGACTTTCCTTTTACTTTAAAAAATACATGTTGTTAACTATCTCCTCAGTAATCAGCCTAACAAACCCTGGCTTGTTTGTGCAGGATGCCTACCTCCAACACCAGCCACTCTGTTTATTAGTCCCTTCCTCCGCACTCCAGTGCCCAGCCTCCCTGCCTCCTCAATCATATGTGTTGTTTCTCATTTAAATGAACAGTTGGATTCTTTTATTTCTTACAAGTGCTGGATTCGCCTTATCGCCCTCATTCCTTTGGGGGTTGCCAATTGGTTTTATCCACGGATGTATCATTTCTCATGCTTCCCTTTTTTCTTACAAAGAGAAAGAACCACTTCGTCAACAAGCCTCTCTGGAGTGGAAGATTAAAAACCTAGACATCACCTACCTTGCAGCGCTACTCCCAACTGGGTTGTGTAAAACTCAATTAAACTTGTCCCAATTGAATACTGCATTACAGTACATTAAACAGAAAATTCTTCAAGCGTGATGACAAAGCTTGAAACCTTGCCTCAAAGCTGTTCCTTGTAGCTTTCTTTAACATTTCAGTCTTTATGGTGCAAGTCTCCCGTTGACACAACTTTAGTCCAGCTATGAAAAATCACAGAGCCCCACAGGGATTAAAAGAGAAAGAGGAGGAGGGGGAAAAAAAGAGGGAAAAAAAAAAGAAAACCTGTCAAAGCTGGTCTTGACCCTTTCCTTAGTGCATCTATTGAAACTATATCACTAGCAGACTAGAACCTGAGAAGTATTAGAGAGACTTATGAACAACCTGACAGTTTAGAATAACACTATGTTCAGTCTTTTCAGTTCCCTTTCTGTATTCTCTCTTCTCCAAGAGAAATAGGTATTCAAGATCTCCCCCAATTAAAAAAATTGCACAATACATTAAGACTGGACCAAAATTTGAATTAAGGAAGGGTACAATTCTGAAAAAATTATGTCAAGCCAAGAATTACAGCCTTCTCCAAAAGACAGATTCCAGGGCTTTCTGAAGAAGAGTGAAACAAGATACAAATACAAAGCCATATGTCATTGTGATGTAAAGAAATTGCTGCTAGTATTTCCAGTATTAGTTTCTTCCCTTTATGAAATGATGATGACAAATTTACCAAAAATTCGTTTCTACCTGAGGTCTCCAACTAAGAACTGGAAAGATTTCAAGTTCTAAGGAACTTGCTAAGCAGTCCAAGGGATAAGGAAGAATTTTATGTTAAAATTTCCCAAAGCAAGAGTTCTGTGTGCTGAAAAAGGAAAAAAAAAAGGCACATCAAATGCATTCAGAATAATTCCCACTGTTCTTACATAAACCTTATGAAATATAACCATGTTACCTCAGCAGCTCTGACTCCAAGCATATATAAGAGTTATCAAGTTTCACTGACTGAGTGGTTACATTTCAACAATCCATCAATATGCTTTGAAATAATTCTTTATTCTCTTGACTCTTCATAGTGATAGATGTAAAGGGACATGCTAAGCATCTGAGTTCTTCCTAAATAACAAGGCTTGAAATGTTTGCCTCTTACCTCCTGTCTTAAAAGAATGCATACTATTACTTCACATATTACAAAACACTTAAAAAACATTTCCACTCAAGAAAAATATTCCTGTATTTCAGTCACAAATGCTGTAAATCATGCATTCACTATTTGGGCTGCTCAGACACAGAGAGTACTATATAATTCTTTTTCTTTCTTGTATACCATTACTTCATTTGACACTAAATATTCTGAGTAGATAATACAGAAGGATTTTGAAGATGCCACATCTTATGCATGTTATTGCTCTGCAAAACTTATTTAGTAGAGTAGCTATGTGTAGTTAAGTGCTAGATTATCACACAGAGACCAATATGTAAGCTCTGAAAAAGACACAGACTGATGCATGCCATTTTCAAAAGGGAACAAAGGTGAATGCAATTAATCAACTACATATTATCAAAATTCTGGGATTCAGTTACTTCTGGCAGTTCCTTCTCATCACCTGAATTCTACATGAAGTCCTATGTGCCTTCCCTCTTGGGTTTTAATTTGCAAAAAGGCCCTGATGGCAAGGCAATATTTAGTATCTATGATGAAGAGATCCTAAGGGACTTGTAAGCCCCCGATGATGACTTACCCTGTCTAGTGACAATTATTTTCCATATCTGGAGGGCAGAGTTCAGTATCTTTGGGTACATACAATTTAAGGTATATTGTACGTAATAGAAAGGACTACTTGGTTCATTCTTTTTTGGATGTTTCCCATATGCACCTGAATTTCTGCACAACAGGAAAATGAGGAAAGAAATGAGATCAATGATCAAGAAAAATTATAGGATGTCTCTTTACTCCACTACATGACTTTTGTACCAGTAGATGCCAATAAAGGCAACTATGATGCAAATTGAAAAAAAAAAAAATCAATGTACCAATCAAAGTCTATATAATGAAAATATTTTAAACACCCCAAAACATTAATGGCTGTTCCCTATGTAAAGAATATAGTCTAACTGGCTCAGTGCTAAGGGAAAAGTATATTTTTCATAGAAAGAATATGTCAGGATAAAGGAAAATAATATAACAACTCTACAAGAATGAGTTTAAACTCAAAATTTTCTCTAACAACATCACAGGAAAGTAAGATTATTTCCTAAATAAAACTAAATTGTTTTTCCTCAGAGTAAAGTTTTTGCTTTTTTTTGTGTCCTCCCCTTATGGTATCAATCTACAAAACTCTTTGGCTTAGCAAGTATCAGCCCATTTTCATCAGACATGTGGTATGAAAAGAAATAATAGAAAAAGAAGCAGCGTAGTGTTTTTTTATTGTGTTCAGTTGGGCATATGCATCCTACTAGCTAATTTTGGGGGGGTTACAGCAAATGAATTCATTGCAACTTGAATCAGAGGCAACCTTTTATCAGGATCTAACAAGTTGTTATTATGAAAGTGTCATAGTTTGATAAATCAGGTGTTTGACTCATGGCATACAGTTGAAATCTGATCATGGCATTTCCAAAAGACAAAATTAGATTCTTATTTACTGTTAAAAGCTGCAGTACCTCTCTTTTCCCCAGTACCCAGTGTTATTACTGATAGTGGCTGGAGTCTGCCAACTGCAAATGTATATTGACCCAACTTTTCTCCAGAAAGACAGAATGCATAGAAGGTAGGTAAAAACAATGAATGCTGCTGGATATTAATGGTAGATTGTCATACCAAAGTGCTCAAAGAAAACCTCTGCTAATCAGCTTTTATTGATTTCTCTGTAACACCTATGTCCCAGAGATGATAGATGGGATGTGATACAGCCATCCAAGACTGACAAAAAAATAACAGTCCCGAACTTAAGAATTTCCTTCAATATCTTCAGCTTAAAGATCAACTCTTAGATCTCCTGTGTACCAGTTTAACAGCTGAAAAGAATTCCATTTAAGAAAATGTTCTTGTTAAGACAAGTATTTCCTGATGGATGCTTTTGGAGACTTCTCTGACTCAGGAACTGAATTGTCTCTGGAAAATTAGACCTTTGAGTATTCAATTATTCACATGTTTAGACTTTGCAATAATTAGGAACACACCAGCAGTAATATCATGCTTCACTTTCCTGAATATGTTCATATGTTCTTAAAGAGAAGAAGGTCATGTATCAGCTCATCACTTTTTTGGAATCTTCTAGCTGAATATATTACAGGGTTTTTTTAGATGCAATTTATCCAAAATTAATTTTTCCTGCTTGACATCACTTAGAGGCATTTTTATTAGGGAAAGGAATGGCGTTTCGGAAAGAACAGTTTTTATGATGCTGTGGATTGTTTTTTAAAGATTGCAAAACATTCAAGCTGCTCAATGCCTGAAGTAAATCCACTTATGTCCTAGATTATAAAATTAAGATCAAACCAAGAAAACAGAATGCAGAATATAGTTCCTTTTATACACATTTCTGCAGGACAAAATGAAGATAAAATAAATAATGAAATTTAGGAAGTGTATCAAAAAAGACAGAGCAGTGCCACAGCTACATAAAGCTGAAGATCATATTGTGGCAAGCCAGAAAATTTTTGTCCTTCACTTGTTATGGTACATTGGATATAACTGAGAAATAGCTGGCATGTGCAAACCCTTCATTCTCTCAACTCACTGCAGAGCATCTGACATTTAGAGATTTACATAGAAAGTATATGGAAAGAGAAAGAATTGTATTTAAAGATTCAGTCTCAGTAGATCTTCTGAGAGAGTGCAAAGCACCAGAAGTGGCTCTGATGAAAGCAACAAAACCAGCTCATTCCATATACCACTATTAAAATTTCAACTTCTTCCCTAACTCAGCTAGCTAAACCCAAATAAAATACATAATATTTTGCATCACAAATAGTAAATTGCTCCTAAACCACTGGGTCATGAAAGAGTGAGGATGGGGTTCTGAACCTATAGCCAATGTTTGTTTAGCTGTAATTAATTTCTGCTTTAGGAGGAAATGGAAGATAAAAGTCTCAAAGTCATACTTCAGACTACACTTTCCATCAAAGTAATCCCCTGTAAAATATCATTGTTTGTGATTTTATACTTCATTTGCTCCAATGATAAATATAATTTAATTGAAGCTTAATCATAACACTGGTTTAGCTTTAGCAATCTGTCAGTCTTATTTTACATTTTCTTTTAACTGTAACTTGAAAATGCATTTGAACCTCATATAATTTAAACCCATTAAAATGCACGTGCAACCACCATAAAAGCAGGCCTATTCACAATTAAAAGGACAGACTATTGACAGAAGATGCACAGTGATCACTTGATGTGACCCCAGTCATTTCCTAGTATAAAACACTGCCTTTTCATTAAGTTCAATTGCCCATCTTATAATGCCAGGAAACATTTGGTTTGGCCAAAGACACCACTGTCTCCCCTACATCTCAGATGCTTCCATTCCTACATATCTAAACATTTATTTCCGCTAAGAGACCAACCAAAATACTTCATCTTATGTTTTCAAGTTGAAATTAGGTTATATAGAACCTAAATGTACATAACTCTATAGGACCTAATGAAATACATCCCAGAGTCCTGAGGGAATTGGCTGTTGTAGCTGTGAAGCCTCTGTCCATGACATTTGAAAAGTCGTGGCCGTCAGTGAAGTCCCAGGTAAGGAAAACATTGCACCCATCTTTAAAAAGGGCAGAAAAGAGGACCCTGGGAGCTACTGACCTGTCAGTCTCACCTCTGTGCTTGGGAACATCATGAAACAGATTCTTCTAGAAGTTATGAATGGCATAAAAAGGACAGGGAGGTGATAAGAGAGAGCCAGTATGGCTACAGCAAAAGCTAGTCCTACCTGACCCAGTGACCTTCTATGATGAAGTGACTCCATCTGTGCACAAGGGAAGGGTTAAAAATGTCATTTATCTGGACTTCTGGAAAGCCTTCGACAGGGTCCCCCACAACATCCTTCTCTCTAAGCTGAGAGAGATGGATGCAATGAGTGGACTGTTAGATGGATAAGTGCTTAGAAGGTGTCATCCAGAGGGTAGTGGTCAACAACTCGGAGTCCCAACGGACATCAGTGACAAGGGGTGTCCCTTAGGGGTCCATCCTGGGTCCATATCTTCATTAATGACATAGACAGAGGGATCGAGTGCACCCTCAGCATATTTGCAGATGACGCCAAGCTGAGTGGTGCACATGACACACCTGAAGGATGGGATGTCATCCAGAGGGTTCTGGACAAGCTTGAGAAGTGGGCCAAGGGGAATCTCATGAGGTTTAACAAGACCAAGTGCAAGGTGTTGCAGCTGGTTTGGGGCAATCTCCACTAACAATACAGACTGGGGACAAACAGATGGAGAGCAGCCATGAGGAGAAGGACTTGGGGGGTGCTGGTGGATGAGAGGCTGGACATGAGCTGGCAATGTGCACTTGCAGTCCAGAAAGCCAAACACATCCCAGGCTGCATCAAACGTAATGTGGCCAGCAGGGTGAGGGAGGTGATTCTGTCCCTCTGCTCTGCTCTAGTGAGACCCCACCTGAAGCGCTGCATCCAGCTCTGAGGTGCTAAGCACAGGAAGAACATTAGAGCAAATCCAGAGGAGGGCCACCAAGATTAGAGGGATAGAGAACCTCTCCTACAAGGAAAGGCAGAGAGAACTGAGTTTGTTCACCTTGGAGAAGCCTTCAGGATGACCTAATTGCAGCCTTCCGGTATCTGAAGGGAGTCTACAAAAAAGATGGAGAGGGACCTTTTACATGGGCATGTAGTGATAGGATATGGGGGAATGGCTTCAAAATGAAAGAGAGTAGGTTTAGATTGGATAGTAGGAAAAAATTCTTTTCTATGAGGGTAGTGAGGCACTGGAACAAGTTGCCTAGATAAGTTGTGGATGCCCCACCCATGGAGATGTTTAAGGCCAGTCTGGGTGGTGTTCTGAGCAACATGGTATATGAAAGTGTCCCTGCCCACAGCAGGGGTAGTAGAACTAGGTGATCTTTAAGGTTCATGATTCTGTGATTCGTATCAGTCAATTCCTACTAATCCAACGATCCTCAGTTTTCTCAAAAATGCCTTTCATTTGTTCCAGTATTGAATAATTAGTGCACTCTCCTTATATGCTTCTAGCACATTATTTTTATATGTAACTGTAAAAAGAAAATTTTAATCCATGTGTTTCTACATCTCCACTGTATACAACAAGAATTCTTCATTCACTGAAATGTTACAGAGCCCAGTATGTATTTTTGACTATGCATTTTGATCTTTAAAATAAAGTTACATTCCACCTGAATAAACCTCTCCTCTAGTGTTTCTAATACAATGTAACTTTTCATTATTCCTCTTATATTGGTTTGCTTTCCCTAAAACTTCTATTTTATTCTGTGTTGTCTTCTATGCTCACCACTTTACTGCAAAACTAAAAAAGAAGACTAAAAAGTCTCTGTAATAATTTTCTTGAGCTTTAACAATGTTAGCTAGGATTTATTCTTTGTATCTTTTAAACTCTTTTCCTAATAATGTTTCCTCCCAATGACTACTAACCTATAATTGTTCAGAATAGCTGGAGTTGCCCATGCAGAAGTATATACTGCAGCTATAAGAATAGGTTTCAGAACCTTCTATAGCTTGAGTGAAACCTTAACTGAGACCCAAGGTTTTGGTTTTTATTATTGTAGATACATATGCATGTATCCATGTATATAAGCCTGTATACTATGATATTATCATAGGAAATTATCTTAGAGGCAAGTTCTGCTCCAGAAACAAGCCTTAATTCTGCATGCCACCAACCAATTCAGTCACGTGCATCACTACTCAGTTACAGAACATCTCTGCTTCAACATCGCAACTAGCTTCAAATATCACAATTTAAACACACACTAGCATGGTTTTCTCTTTGTCAGCATCACACTGTTCCACATGTCCTGACAGAATGAAACTGAAATAAGAAAGAAAAAAAATCTGAAACATTGTCTCCATGCTTTTTCTAACACCAAAAGAAATTAAATTTTTAAAAAAGCTGCTAAGTTCTATCTGTGTCTGCAGTAATATGGCCTCATTCCTTAGATATCAAAAATACATTGAAGCAGGTTGCAATTTCTTCATACTTTTTACAGTTTTCTTCAGAGAAGACTAAAACAGTGGGAAGACTGAGGGATGCCCCACACTTGGTGAGAGGAAGGGCAGCTGTAGGGACTACTAGCATCCTACCTCAAGTACAAGGAAGACTGCAATGAGGAACCCCTCCATTTTGCACCATGCTGGAGTTCTTTCCCTAACCTCCCATCTCTCTTCTCACCATTTCCCTATAGACACTTCATAACTCGCCTCAAAAAACAGGGTGCAATTGCCATTGCCACATAGATGTGCCCTGCAGTGCTGGCCTCAGCACCATGACGCTGTGCTGTGAAGTCCTGCTCCTTGTGGCCTCTGCCTACAGTAGTGAGTAGTGCTGGAATGACATGGGAGGAGAGAAATGCTAACATTGATCTTTGGATCAGAGAATACATAGATTGATCCTCAGGATCAATAGAGAGGTCAGGATTCAGTCGCACATGATCTCTAGCTACAGCTTTTAAATAATTCCTGAAAGACAATGGAGGGAGATGTATGTATGAATGTGACCGAGGGTTACACCGTGATCCTATTTTCTGTTTAAGGAAACCTACACACTAGAGGAACTTTTTTTTCCAATTGCTTTCAGCTATAAATCCATTTTCCTAAGCATAAACCAAATCTCAGTGTCCCTAGTATTGCCATCCATTTCCTTTAACATATACAGTGGTTTTAGACTTCTCTAATGCCAGAAGTCTCCTTAAGCTCCTAAACTAACAATGAGAACAAAAAAACCCACAAATTGCTTTTAAAAGTAACACAGATGCTAAGTATCCTCAACAAATAAATTAGGCAGGATCTAAAATGTGGCCAGGGAATTTGAGAAGAGAGAGCTGTGGCTCTGCTGTTACCTGCGTAAGCAAGCACAGCAATCATCTGCTGGAGTCTCCAGAGTAACAAGAATAGAAGCTTAGGGACCTAATAATAATCACTGGCTTGTAGGTCAATTAAATGGCCAAGAAACACTTGAATTCCACCCATTGTGCCATAATAATGGCCTTGCTTGTAAGCTGCTAAAGACAAAACACATCTGACATGATTTTAATATTGCACCCCAGGCAGTTCAGCTCCACTGCTCACCTGGACACCACAACTACATATCACACAGGTTTTCCTGGGAGCTTGAATGCTATAAAAGACTCTTCCTTGAATTATTACCACCAGGCTTAGATTGTTTAGAGGTAAGGCACACAACCACTGCACTGTCCGTTAAACACACAACCACCTTGAATAGGGGAAGAATATATTTCTACATTTTTCAGCTTTTGCTTTTACATGGCACACCATTAGTTTGTCTTGTACCACAAATACAAATTTTATAAGAATATATATAAAACAGGCAGGAGATTAATCCAGCCCTGTTTACTCCCCCACAGACATTTTATAGTTAGGCCCAATGCAGCTGCCTGAAAAGAGTGACCCAGGTTTAAAATTAGGCTTCTAGGTCATGGTTTCACCTTAACAGCTCTTTCATTTCAAGCAGTAACATTTGCCAGGATCCCTAAGGTGTTTTCATTTTTGTCAAGAAGTGGCGGGGGGGGGAGAAAGTAAGAAAAAAATGATAAATCTTAATTCATAAGCTACAGGACTATCTCTGTGTCTCCAGCACAAAACTTCAAATCCAATCCAGGACCTGGATGTGTATTAGAAGGCTGCAGATTTAAACCTTGTCCACCATGATCAAACTGGATTTATGGAGCATCATAACTCTCCAGACACCATCCAGCAGCTTATTAATTTAATAGACTCCTGTCCATTCCATGATGTTCCTGCCCTGACAGTCTCTCAAGATAAGGTGAAAGCCTTTTGACAGGACAGAGTGCATATATATTTTCTTCTGTTTTCTTGTGGATGGGGTTGTCTTGTGGACGGGGTTGTCGACAACTTGAAATGTGTGGCTCAGCAAATCTGAGGGCTTTTTTCCTTTCCTCTTGCTTTGCAGGGAAGATGACAGAGGTAATGGTACCATGAATACAAATGGTCACAAGGTTATTGCAGCCCTCAATAGTTACTTAGCAGAATAGATTAAAAAAATAATTAAAATAAAACGCATTTAGCATTTATTTCATATCTTGAACATAATGACAGTATTTTTTAAAAAATATTTCTAAATTACTGATTCCACTGAAATTGACTTAGAAAAATAAGGGATAAACACATGCATTGAAAAAAACCTTTGCATTCTGTTTACATTTATTGTTGCTATTGTTCTCAATGGTTGAAGCAAGATTTCTTTTCACATGGTAACAGTGTGAAGTACAGGCTGGGCTTCTTTTCCATCCTGAACATCTCACAGGTAACTTTTAGACTCAGTTTACAGCTTTTTATAGCTTCAGTTCCAAATAAACAATTTTGTGCAAATCATATCTATATTCTGCCTATTTTTCCTCAAATGAAAAATAATTCCAATTTCAAACTATGAACTAAACTACATAGTAAGTGATAAGAAGAACATAAGAAAAAAAGGACCCAAATCAATATACATAGGAGAAAACCTAAAAAACCCCAGTTGGCTGCTATGTAAATGTAATGCACTAATAATGAACAAAAGCAATTTCATACTGGAAGTCGAAATACAGTTGTACCCCTGTATTGCTTGTCATCCTCCTTTATTATCTACATGCTTAGAATTCAAAGGGCATGTAATAATTCACTGTATGCTATTATATACATATCCATAAAGATGCATAAATAACCTTTTTATTGTAGATCAATAAGACAATACACAAGGTCCTGACCTCTAACTCCCTAAAGCAGAAAATCTATTTGTAGAGGTAAAAAAAAAATAAGGAGAAAGTACAGTCCTGCTTTGTGAGTTCTTTGAAGGGGAATAGTGTCTGAATTAAGTCCACAACCACTAATGCTGGGGACAAAATATTTTCTCTTTCTGTGGCCAGCAAGGAAATTATGAGGACTGATTTGTGATAGTTTCATTTGCAAAAGTGCCATTTGGCATTCTGCCTTCTCAACAACCCTACAAAACCAAACACGGAGCCTGACATCTACTTGTCTACCAGTCATGCCTTTCTGTCTCTATCACAACACATTCTTCCAATCACTGTGAAAACAGATTTGTTATTCTATGGAAGTATTATACAGATAATTATACTTCTCTTGAGAAACATTTTGCAATTTTTCAGTATTGTGAAAAAAGAAATCTAAAACAAGCTCTTCCATGGACCTTTGATATTAGGGTGCCACATGTATTCTGTTAAAATTCATATTTTTTGTCAGTGGATACAAAAGAAAAATTTTAGCACCACCAAAGGCTTCAGCACACTGTTTAGCTAATGGAGGTATCCAGTAGGAGGTATCCAGTAGGACAGCAGATACTGCAGTTTTCTGACTGTCCATGTGGAACAGACTAAGCAAATGCACTCAATTTGCTTTTAATAGTATGTGGAAAGAAGCCTCTTGCAATTTAAAATATATGCCCCAAGTTAACCTTTGGCCTACTAAACAACTTGTTCTCTGACCCAGACCAAATTATACTCATATTCTAATGCACCAGTGTTAAAACTCCTTATGATGTTTGACCTGTGTCTCATTAGGGTCTCTCATGCTGTATGTCTGTGGTGTAATGTACCATTACATGGTCTGAAGTGGCAGAGACAGGAAAAGAAGTATTTGCTGGCTGAAAATTCTTTTCGCTCAGGAAAACATGGTATCAAGGATCTCAAAGAACAGTCAAGAAAAGTAATCTTCTGTCACTAAAGAAAAATTTAAGAACCCTTCTGTTTCAACAACTGATTTTTTCTGCATATTAAAAATTAGAATGTTTGCTTTAAATAAGAAAATTAATTAAAAATTGCCTTCAATTTTTACTAGCAATTTCATGCCACCTTTATGCAGTGTTTATATATTCAACATATGGCACATACACCAGCTAAATAACTGACCAGTGAAGTAAGTAAAGAGTTATGTATTTACTGACTTATTTTAAGTGAACCATGGGGCCATGCAGCCAGAGGAAGTCCCAGACCCAACTTCTGCCTTATCCTCTCCTCTCCTCTCTTCTGCCTTTCTCAAGATTCTATTCAAAAGTTAGCTACATGACACAGTTTCAGTGTGGGTAGCTATCAATTTAACTAATATCATCGTGTAAATCTACCCTAGCAGGCTTCTTCTCTATTGTGATTGGAGAACAGACTTTCTTGCACAGCTTTAAAAAGCCATGTCTGTTTGAGCAAGCACCTTAGCTGTGTGGAGCAGCACTCCCCTGAATTCCCTCCCCCCTTTCTCCATTTTTTGCATTCATCAAAAGAAAATGACAATTCTTGGATCTCACCCTTAGGCAACATCCTCCCTGGCAGGGATTTCGTTATAGTTGCTCAGTGGGCACTGACTGTGATTTCACTTACGGAGAGATGGAGGCCTTTTTATGGCATTTGATATCATGTGTCCACACCACTGGCACAATTAACAGGAGCATCCCGTGGAATCACTTATGAAGACGTCATGCAGTGCCTGTGGAACTGCACTGGGGTGAGGATGGGTTTTTCTCCTCCAGCATCCTCTCAAAAATAATGAAGGGCATAAACTACTCAGTGATGCCAGGCAGAGGAGGAAATAACATCAATAAATCACTAATGGAAATGCAAAACCAAACACTGCCTCACACAAACTCATACAAAGGCTGTCTTAAAGTGTGAGTCACTGCCTGCAGCCACCTCCTTTCTGGTAGCCATACCCAACCCCATCCCACCACACCGTGTACCAGAACCCATCCCTCCTCTCCCTCCAAGGGGTAGCCTACAAAGTGGTCATTTTCTGATTTGAGATTTGCAGCAGCAGATGTGTCCTGCAGCTGCCACCTGGCTGGCAGCACGCACGGTGGTACACAACACAACCCGACTGGCCCAGACACACGTTACACATGTTGGCTTTCCTGCACAGAGTTATCCTGTGGTGCTCTGCAATCAATTACTGTTATACCACCATCATTAATAATTTTCTTAATGAAAATGATTCTGTTGATCTCCGTTGTATTTTAATTATCAGAGTTAAGCATAATTACACTGCAGCTCTGAGCTGGCATGTAGACTCCTTTAGGGCGCAATTTTGTTTTAACACACTGATAATGTAATTTTACATTGTGTCAGTTGTTTAGTTATTATCCAGTTGTACAATTCCACTGTATTCCTGATAACAGATAATAACCTTAGCACCTCCTATATCCTGAAGTCATTTAAAAAGCAATATTGGAATTTCACAACTAGCTAACTTAATCGCCTTATGATTTTATAATTCCCACAGCTAAATATTTGTACAGACACTCTCTTTTAACAATGCCACTAAACATATGGTATCCATACATTTCACATAAATGGTTTAAATAATATCGAGGAAAATGGTTGTTACATGAGCACAGTTCTTTGTAAAACTGTGGTTTTTTACGCTGTTTCTATCCTGGTCAGTCAAAATTTACTTCTTAAAATCCTTGGAGTCCCAGTGAAAGATTTTCAGTAAATACTCCAGCCCAATTCTAGCTTGTGGGATGAATCCTACCCCTGGTCTTAGAGATTTTCCAGGTCTGGTGCATTACTCTATTAGGCACAAAAATTTCTCAAGTACACCATGTGGCAATGACAATGCAGTTCGTGCATTAATGCTTCCTACCAATGTATGAATTGAATTATGCTGTACTGTCTTTTGGAAAAAATCTCTCTCTTAAATCTCAGTTCCTGGGACATATCTCAAATTACTACATAGATTATTTTTTAAACATGAGAGAAGTTGGAGATAAATGTTAAAACAAAAAGAGTTCCCTTTTTTAAATATAATTACAGTAGTAAAAGTTTCCTTTCAAAAAAATGGTGTGGAATAATGGCACATGCCATGAGTAGCCAGCTCGTATCGGAGGTTGTAAAATAGGATAATAAATTCCCTAATGAATTGTTTTTTTAACTTGCCCTAGCATTAGGGAAATGTAGTTTATAAAAATAAAGATAGCAATGTTAGACTAAATAGAATAATTAGAATACCATTAATTTCAAATACTGGATGTTTATTTCGTAACTATTCACTCTGAATGTATTCTGATGTGTGATTTCAAATAACTCTTTTCTTCATTGAAAGATTTTTACAGGATTCCACTCTAATGACTTAGCAATATAATCCTACAAATGTACGTCATATACATACACATACATACATGCACACACTTTCTATGTTTGCTTGTCTAGGGAAAATATTTTATGGAGAGCATTGAAGGGAAATAGGGAGTTAGCTGGCCAGCTCAGATTCTTTTTAATAGAACCTGCATTCTAAGCTGCTATCCCTGTGATTATTACATCTGCAATATGTGGGTTACTTACAGTGCTCACAACCTCTAGTGAACTGGAAATCAGACTGACATTCCTATGTTCTTCTGAAAGATCTGGGGAAAATTCTGCTTTCAAAGATATCAGTCTAATCAGCTAAAAGGAAATATGCCATGTGCTTCTGAGTCAGCAACTGATCGACCAGCACCATGTACTGCCAGGCAATTCTAAACTTATCTTCCTCTTAGAAATGTGCCGATTTACTCTACTCATCTCATCTTGAGTATAGTATGGAAAACAGCTCCCCGGTGACCAAATCTGCTACACAGACAATTCCACACATTTGTTCAGCTAATTGCTTTCAGAAATAACAATGTATTGCTAAACAAACTAACAAAATTATAAACATGCAACTACAACATAACATCGAATTACAGCTACATGCCAGCTGACACCGTTTCATTAGAAGTAATGACACTATAGGAGACAGAAAGCTAACACAAATCAAAGCAATGTAATCTGGAAAGATGAGATACAAATTGAAGGAAGAAACATTATTCTATTTGTTTATTTTACCATCTTCTATTTGACATTGTTTTGTGATCCAAGACAATTAATCTTTCCAGCACAAAAATCACAGAAGAGCTCAAGGCAAGAATAGCTGTTCAATGACTGAGAGAACAGCCACCTCAAAGTGCAAAGAGAGGAACAGAACACAGTGAAGGCAAAAGATGTCTACAACTTATTTCCTGCATTAGTTTAGTGAAGTGCCAGGTTCTAAACATGTATCTATCCTCAAGTTTATCCTCAACTTTAGTTATAATATGCATCTATAGTAGAAACAATAGAATTCATCTTGAGTATTGTATAACTGTCTCACCATACCTTGTCAACCAAGTACTAAAATAACCAGCATAATCAGAGAAACACAATCCATCACCTCTGAATGAAAAGATTAATGTTCCAAGCTAATCATAGTGCATCAAACTGGAGCAAGTTCTTAGTATTTGAGAAAAAAAATTATATTGCAGTAGATTAAATCAGACAGATAGCACTGAAACTGTCTAATGAATTAGTTAGTGTTTGTGAAGTACTTTGAAGATGAAAAGTCCAAATGGTAAATATGTGCTAAGTATTATTATAATTACAGGGAGAATGTAATACTTGATGATATCATCCTACAGGAATTTGCAGAAGCTATATTTTGGAGTGAAAGCAATTTCCCATAACATTAAAAAATTGACTGTGTTTATTCAATACTACGAACAGCAAACTGCAGCTCTGGATTCATGTGGAAAGCTTCACTGTGTTTGTTACTCAGAGCACTTTGCTGCTTCTTCCACTTGAGCTGCAATCAGCAAGCTGTGAAGGCAGGGCAGCTCAGTCTCTTTAGATCTGAGCCCAGTTCCCTAGTACTGCAGGTGTTTCAGGATGCAGAATCAATGTGTTGACATTCTATAATTATAATAGAAAGAATTTATAAGACCCTGGTGTGCAACTCATTTTTAACATGCAAATTCCCTGTTTTCAGCGTTTCAACTTTCAAAGGCTTGTGGCAGTTTAAAAGCAATCCTCTTATAAGTGTATAAATTGCAATGATTATAGGAACAAGTTGTAATTGTTTCTAGTAAGTTTTTAGGAGTCTTTGATGTTATGATTACTGTTTTGTATGTTAATATATTGATATGGGTGCTTATTTGCCTGGATGCTTGTATGCTGAAATGGTCACTAGGTTGCCTCAGCAAACAAATCTTTGATCTCAGTAGGTCTGTTTGGTTAGAAATAAAACCTAAAAGGAATTAAACAAGAACAGTGCATGTTCTGAAGTATTCACAAAGTGCTGAGATTGGTGATTGAAATACAAGGAAGGAAAGTCATAGGCCTGCAACCTGATATTTAGGGGGAATGCTTCCATGTATTCAAGTGGTGGTTTTTTATCTTTTTTTAAAATTTTTTTAACATATTGTAATTATTCCATAGCTGCATTTAGAAAGCTTTCACAGTGACTGACAAAACCTCAGGATCTTTGAGTTGGTTTAGGATGCAAGACAAAACCCTTTGCATCTTGAACCAAAGGAGTTGTTAGATGTGGTAGGTTAGATAAAGCATGTTTGGCAGGGAGCCTCGTAAGAACTTGTACTGACTTGAGGAAATCTGACAATTCACATAAGACAGAAGTGATGTCCATCGCGACTCACAAATATATTCCAGTAAAGCATCATCACATTATGCCACTACACAAAGACTGGAATGTCAAAGGTGACAGTCCTAAGATCCAGTTCACAGAATCACAGAATCACAGACTATTCTGAGTTGGAAGGGACCCACAAGGATCATTGAGTCCAACTCTTAAGTCAGTGGCCCACAGAGGGTATTGAACCCATGACCTTGGCATTATTACAACCAAGTTTTAACCAGCTGAGCTAATCTCAGGGTAAATTTTGAGTTCCAGTTATCTTCTGTTACCTTGCTGACTTAAAATGTTTTCACAGTCCAGTCAAGCCCTCATTCTTCTTATTGAACTGGATTTCAATTAGTAGTCTACAATGTAATGTAACAATGGGAAATGATATCCAGTATGCCCAATAAAATGTCAAAAAGAATTCATCTATTCAAAGTATACAGATTTTACTGATGTTTTCCAAGCGGCATTAACTCTCAGAGAGAAATGCATGGTATGTCTTGTGTCAGCTGATGTGCTTCAGTGTTTATAAAGCATTTAATAAACTACAGAAACTATGTGGGATTTTATATCATTAAAAGAAAAAAACAAAAAGGCAAAATCAGAACATGGGAGGAAAACAGAAGCAAAAACTAATATTAAGGGAAGACATACTATCAATTTTCCTATTATGCAAGAGATATATGTTTATCGCAGTAACTTACACAAGAAAGTACAGGAAAAAATCAGCTTGTGTTTACCTTTGCTGTACACAATGCAGTTGTTTTTGTTGTCTTCTACTCCTTGCCAAGTCACATCCAGCAACCACTTGGGGCCAGCAGTCAGTACCATTGGGACTGAAGCCTTTGTCTTCTGTAGGAAGGATGATAACAAACAGATGCCATTTGCTTGCCTTGATTAAGAACTTGAGTAATAATAGTAATAATCATTTTATTTGCAAACAACAAAATCTCCAAACTCATAAGCCATGGTCTTATTCCCCTGCCTCAGGATTTTTTTTTACAAGACACAAGAAAGCAAGCTTTAGTTCTTTCATTGATTGAATGGTGAAACTATTATCAAGGATTTTTCTGAATGATATTGGATCAGATCTCCAAGATTAAGCAGATCTCAGGTGGCTGAGAATTATAAAGGGAATGCAGATGACTTTCACAGCAAAGAGCCAAGTGTTTAGAAGTGAACTTTAGATACATTGTACTTCATTATCAACAGAATCTCACTATTTCCTGAAACAGACAGGAAAGAATTTAAAGAATCAGTATTCATTTCAAAGATCTGTCCTGGGTAACATTTGTATTATCATTGGAAATTTTTGTGAATGGATAATGAAATTTTTCCCCATTTGCTATGTGTTGATGTGATTTTACCCTGTCTGAAATAATAATAATGCTAATAATTTGCTGGACTTTGTCTCCAAAAAGACCGTAAAATACATTGTATTAATACATTTAAAGGTTCAAAGTAATCATGACATCATCACAACCTAAAGGCATGCAAAGAATTTAATAGAACCATCTCCTGTCTATATTTTAGACTCCATATTTAGAGAATTTTGCATTTGAGGAGCTAAGGCAGAGGTCTCAAATTTATTAACACTTAAGACCTGTGGGTAATTCTGAGTTTGTCAGTACGTGGCACTGAGATGACACTTAGGCTTCTAGCATTCACAATTTTTTTTCTCTATATCAAGAATGAAACCACAACACAGAGTACAAACTACAACAGCCACCACATAACTTTTATTCTTTTTTTCATGGAATATAATTCTGTCCAAGACATTCCAACCTTTTCTAAGGGAATTTAATTACATTTATATTCCACTAATAATTCTCTAGTTGGCTTCACCTATTTTCTATTGTGATATTCTGTACGACAAAGAGAGTAAAAAAAATTTAAGATACAGAAAATCATAATGGACATTCCAGATGCTTTGGCCACATTTATTGTCTGTGACTGTTCTAGAAATGTAGTGAAGTATAAAAAGAGTTACCACAGAACACATTACATTCTTCTAAATACACATGAAAATATTTAGTAAAAATATTATTTAAAATATTTCAGTTATATACGATTAAATTAATAATATTGTAAGAGATCTATCTACTATAATTACAATATATCAATATGTTAAAAATGATGATAAAAAGACATATTAAATGTCACATTTCTTCATATTTGGGGATTTTTTTTATCTGTTTAGATTTTAATACTGTTTTATCAACTACCGTATTTGTCAATTTTCTTTTTAGATTTTGCATTTTTCATACAAATTTTTACACACAAGTCACACTTTGTCGATATGCACTCCATTTTTCATCTTCCATATGTATTGGAAAAAACAGATAGAAATGATGAAGGAGATTAGGAGGAAGGAATGTAACATCTAGCAATTATATACTTACATAGTGTAAAAAATACTGAAACAGAGACATGCAATATTTCAATTCCTAATACTTCTTTTTCTATAGGAAGTTTCAGACAGTATGTTTGCTTACCTGAAGTACTACAAGAGTCAACCCAACTGCATGGACTTGCATTCTGAATTTAAATTGTAATTAATAATTGACCAGTAAACAAGACAACTTTATTTAGTTTTTTAAACTTGGTTAAGTTCCAATCTAAATTATCAACAAGCCTGATATTATCAGTTATGAAATCAGTGCAAAGTATTTACACATGGACTGCACAGAAAATAATGATGTAAACAAGGCATGAACTGAAAAAGAGCTGCAAGAGAGAAGATGAAAGGTAATCAAAGTATCACCTCTAGTAATTTACATCAAAACAGTGCTAAGGCTGCCATGGGAACAATGAAGAGTAGCTATTCCTCACATACCCGAGAATCATACCCAAATGAAATACAAGCTCTAACATTAACATTAGCAACCATGGTTCCATTGCAATAATGAAGCGGAGAATCAGGACACATTCCTACAACTTGCTGCATTTCTCCAACTGCCATTTCAGTCAAACCTCTACCATGTTTTTGTGCTTATATGTGTTCTCAGTCTCAGGTAATCCCAAATACAATCAAACAACAGTGCAATATTATCCAGCTAGTGGATTCTTTCAAGTACACCATAAATATGACAATCAAACAATTTTGGGGTTTTTTTTCTAAGTTGGAGACAGTTGAGAAACAGAACAAACTAAAATTCAACCATTTAAGTGCAGAAAGGATCATCAATTTAATTTTCACAAGACTGAATTCTTATTTTTGGTTTTCTTCTCTCCAGACATCTGACATTTCATTATGTCTCTCCCATCTCTAAGGGTATTATCTGTATTAAGGTGGTATCAAAAAGCCTCAAATAATATCAGCATCTTCTTGTGCTGGGCAATAGCTTATTATCTACATAGTCAGGACAAATAATATGTCCTGGGAAGGATTATACTTAACCACATACTGATGAGGAAGAATGAGATGCAGAGATATTTTTTGACTTTCTCATAGAGATTAGCTTCTCCCTCAGTAAGTGGTAGGCTTAGTCATAGGCCACCGCCCCAGTTTCCTACAGACCAGGAGAGGAGCCAAGGCTGGTGTCTCATCCCTTCTGAGGCAAAGCAGAGACAGCAGCAGGTAGACTGAGCACCAGCAGTCAGCAGTCTGTTTTGCCATTCCCCACTTACAAGGCTTTTTGTGGAACTTAAAGAACTACTGGTTATCACTAAATTAGCTTCCAGGTCAGCTTGGCAGTAAAACTTGTAATCAGCTCTGCAGCTGTAACTGGCTGCTAAGCACTAGAGAGAGGCTGGAGGAGGAACAGGGCATTCTCTCTCACAACTCTGCCAGCCCAGAAGAACTGGTGAACACCTCAAAAGAATTTCCCATTCTCTCATAGCTCTGCTCCCAAGCTGAACAGATATGTAAATAAACTTCTTTTAATATGAAAGCAAAACTTCACAAGGCCCTGGCTGCTTGTAAAGCTTGGCAGCTCCACTGAGGGATACGAGCAATGGCTTCTCTTTGATGCACCTCACAGGCATATTGTGTGAGCTGTAAGGCGAATCAGGACCATGGCAGCAGTTCTTGGGGCCTGGCATCCTGTGAGGTTCATGTTCATAGACGGTGCTCACCATCAAGAGAGGATTGCTCTTGTTGTAACTTATTACACAGCAAGAACTGAAGCAAGCTTGTTGATTCAGGAAAGGCCATTTCCTTAAAATGGTTAAAATGAAAAGACCCCAGTCCCAGATAACACGAAGCTATGGTTAAATCAGTCATGCCTTTATCACCTCAAGATTAGACTACTGCAATGCGCTGTACCTGAGGCTACATTTTAAATCCATTTGAAAGCTGAAGCGGGTGCAGAATGCGGCAACCTGCTTCTAAAGCAGGATATCATGCTTTGAGCACATTACACCAGTGCTATTTAATCTGCACTAAGTGTCTGTTGGATTTAAGGCACTGGTTACAACCTATGAAGCCTGGGACCTGTGTGTTTGAGATACCTAATTGAGATCTGCCAGGTCTTTTGTCTGAAGTGCACAACCATGGCTGAGAACCACCAAGGAATGTGAAAAAAGGCTTTCTAAGCCTGACACAGAGGAAAGTCTTGGAAGGGCAACATGTTCTTCATGACAGCTCTTCACTTTAGGGACATCATCCCACTTGAAGTAGTTCATGCTCTGACTCTCAGAGAGTTCTATGAAAATCATCCTGTAATTAATAAGATGTGCTTGTCATACTCTAAAATTTAGTTGGTCATTCCCAAAACAGTGGTGGTAGGTGTTACCTACTTTATGCTGTTTGCTTTGGTGTTTGTTTTTTGTTTTTTTTTTTTTCCTTCACAGTGCTATTAGGAATACCTTTAGCTTAAGAAAGGTACCTTTCTACAAGCACACACACACAAGTATTTCTTTTCACAGGAGCAACAGCATTGCACCTGCTTAGAAATAAGAATTCACAAACCAAACATAATCTTATTTCTCCCTCCAAAAGAACTCCTACACATTACTCAAAAGCTTACAAAACATTCTGCCTACTGCCTAAGTATAATCACAGGGATCTTGCTAACATGGGTGTCTGTAAGATGGGGCCATACAGTAGCAACCTCACATTTTGTAAATGAGAGCACATTATAGAACCACAGAATTGAACACTGCTCTACACTAGGGAAGTGTACATTCTACACTTGAGCAATTTTTACCTCAAAATGCAATTTCTGCTAATGTCTTCATGCCATAACTAGACAAATTTAACAAGGACAAGCAGGGTCAAAATTGTGATCTCTCAGGGAACAATTAGAATCAGCTAATGAGGATAAAAGAGGTCAGGCAGGCATCCACTTTTCACTAACCTTTGAAACAACTGGACAAACAAGGGAGGTAACCCTCAATAAATGTTTATATTCAGTCAAGAGGTTAATGGAGATAAAAATAGCCATCACAGCAGCCCAAAATAGTTTGCACTCTTGCTAAAAGGAACCAGTGCTGACAAGTTACATCAGATGGGTTCTTTCCAGCAAAGATTTCTAACATATGATCTGTGTAGCCTGGAAGAAATTTGAGGAAACCCTCATGCTGAAGGGAATTACAGTATGATCAAGTAGTTTGAAGTCTATGAAGTTCTGATGTCAAATGCTGGATCAGTGCTAGCTGTTTCCTGAGAAGGTGTGCTGAAGCAAGAAAGAGGTACTGAGCTACTGAGCTCATGTTCAGTAAGTCACTGTGACATGATCATCTTGTGACATGCACGATACAAACTGCTCAGCATTATTTAAGGAGATACACTGATACTCACAGGCTTTGTTTCTAATTGTATTTTGTTTCTAAATCTTCCCAAGAGCCTGAGTACCCATGAAAGATACAGAATATGTCTTCATGCCCTTTGAGAAAGTTCACATGCCCCACTGTTCAGTCTTCCTTTATGTAGTCAATTAAAACCAAGAGTGTACTGGGAGGAGAGCTGTAAATATACCTCAGGTGGCTTCAGATATGAGTCTGGGATATTAAAACATCAGTTGATACACCAACAGAGGTTTCTGCTTTGAAATTCAATTTAAATTTGATTGGATCATCACAGGTTTGACACCTTCTGACATGCTATAACTGCAGAATACCCCCTCTAAAGAGGTTCAGTTCACCTTTGATGATCATCATATTCAATATAGCAAATTTTATAAGCTCATCAAATCAGTTCATCTGGGAAGGTCTTCTAAGGGTCACTGTGGACTGAGCAATAGCAGAGATTTGTATCTATCCCCAGTTAATTAATTAATTAATTAATTAATTTTTTAGGTGGTTTTGAATGAAAAAAGAGTGGAAACTCCATTTTATCACCTTATCCTTACACTGACTGTTTCAATGTATTTCTTTACCATATAATTGATTACAAATTCATCAAGCCCTAAGACAATCCCATTCAAACAGTCCAGTGGACAGATACAGATACGCATTTTGTTGTTGATTTGTATGCAATTAGCTGAACTGCCTTTCAATTTCTGTAGCTTCTCGGAAAAATCTGTTTTTCCAAGGAGGATTCAGTCCTGGAAGAATAGTTATTTCAAGGGGTTTTCTGGAAAACCTGCCAGTCAAGGCCCGTGGCAGCACTTCACAGTGCCACAGCTTTCTCTGCTAGACATGCAGAGGCAACTTCTCTCCACTCACACAACACTGGAGATGCCAGGGTTTCAGTGCTGTGGTTCCATGCTGATGACACCACCACGAAATAAAGAAAAGACATGGCAGTCTACAACCTATGAACACCCACTCTGGAATTTTACAATTTCACCAGGATTTCAGCTTTCACAGCCTCCAATATGTTTGTCAGTGAGATCTTGAAACTTAAACTAAGTGCAAAAGAAATTTTGAAATCCTTAATCCTTGTAGTTGGAAAAAAAACCCCAAACTCAGTAATTTTGAAAACCTGATATAGACATAATGGATGCAATTAATTTCACCTCAATCTCTGGACAGCATAGGATAACTGTTTTAGTTAATACTTTACAACTTTATGGGATCCAGTGTTTCAGAGGAGTGTTCAAATATCATCCATCAGATTCCCATCTAGATGAAGCAAGTACAGGAAGCTGTATACCCACACAGACAAATTGTTGCTTGTGATGGGCCATGAAACGAGTGATGGAGAAAAGAAGGAGTTACTTCCCAGTATCTTTTCTGGTGATAGTAGAAGAAAAGAACTGGTAACATTTGAAGATGGTGTGGTCAAACCAAAGCCTTGCTCCACACAAAAAGGGAAAGGGAAAAATGTACACACAGATAGAATCCCAAAAGACAGCTGTGACTCCCTGCAACTGAGAAACCCTGTTGTTTACCCCAAGAGGTCATCACTTGTCAAGTGACAAAACTGAACATACAATTCACCATGTATCACTAGGTAAGTACATTTCATCCACAAACCTAAAGCAGACCAAAGAAACTATTTAAACAAAAAACTCCCACGCCCCAGGTATGTTAATATTTTCCAAGACTGTCAGGATTTCAATATGATCCCCAATATTTTATTACTATCAAGTATGCATTCCTAATGCAAATCTAATCTGCGCTAAACATGGGAATAATTTCATGTTACCCAGTGAGAAGGCATATTTTCGAAATCTTTAAAAGAAACGTAAATCAAATGTCACTGTAACTTAGGTACAAAGTAATGCTGTCAAAAGCAACTTCAGTCTTTTCTATTTAATCCAGGATATCCTTGAAATTCATCTTAAACTTTTCCCCATAACCAGGAAGATTTAAATTAATCCAGATTCTATAGCATTTGATCCTAGCTGAGGGTCCTGGTGATTCCTTCTGGCTGCTCCTGTGACCCTGGATGAGGTGACAATCAGTTGATTGGAACAGGACTGGACCTCTGAACACTCAGTGATCTTCCACTGTCCACATCATCCTGTCTTGACAGGCTTCCTACTCCTGTCCTTCTCTCCTATTAAGTCTTCATCTGGCTTCACTCCACAGTGAAGGGCTCCTCCCCTGCCCTGTCTTCCCACCTTTCTTTTTCTCCCGTTTTATATATACCTGACTATAGATAACTCCTCCATTTCTCAAAGAGCATGGGATGGATAGCAGCGTATTTCGCCATCACAATCTTGACTTGACTTTCTCATTTTATTTTTCCTATTGCTCTCTGTCTTGTCCGTTTCATTCCTTGGGAAATAGTATATATATGCATTGTGTGTTCACACGATGACCAGAACCAAGAAATCATATTCTTAGTTGATGCTGTGATTACCATAAACATGATGAGGATACTCTGCAAGTTGACAACTCTAAGTGAATCATATCTGTTGTGGGGAGTTAATACCTGTGAGGTAGCATGTGCCCCATCAGCATGTCTTAACACTCAGGTATCTGCCATGGGTATTGAACCTTTCTGCTTTACCGTAAAGTTGAATACTTTGGATAATACTATTTCAGAGATGACATACACCTCTACTGATAAAATCATACACTATATAACTTATCTTTAGACAAGATATAATGCAGTACTGCTTGCACACTTTCACACGGAATTATCAGTGCATTTTTCCTACTGGGTTAATCTAAGTGGTGTAAATTATTGTCTACTCTAAGAATTTAATCTCTGTTAATGAGACCATGTTGATGTTTGCCAGTAAACACTTACAAAAAACACTTGTTTGAATGTGACTTCTTTCACTTTTGCTAAATATTTCTCATGAATGATACATCCTTGTATGCTTCAGGTGCAATTCTGCAAGCAGTGGATTCAAGCTGGATAGGCTGAGGGACGCAACTCTGGGATAAACCATCAATCCCTGGTAAGCTTCTAACAATTCCTCTCTTACTTTGCACAAATATCATTTGGGTTTGGGGTCATTAATGTGACAATAAATACTCCCAGTGACCAAGGGGACAATTACAGAGATTTTTTTAGAAGACATGAAAGCATTTATATCACATATGGATTAATTCTGCCTGGTCCCATGGTCCAGTCATTTACACAGAAGCCATTCACAATGATTGCTGTATCTACAGCTTAGTTAAAGTGCGGTACTGAATAATTTCTGGTTTAGAGCAATTTTGTATTTTTTCTCTGTTATACTTTTTCTTATCCTGGAATGGATGATTTAAACTACCTTTATGCAGAAGTCGAATTTTCATGTATCATATGTTTACCTTTACTTAAGGAATAGAGAAAGGACTAATGACAAGACAAGGGGGAATGGCTTTAAACTGAAAGAGGGTAGGTTTAGATTAGATATAAGGAAGAAATTCTTCACTATGAGAGTGGTGAGGCACTGGCACAGGTTGCTCAGAGAATAAGATTCCCCATTCCTGGAAGGGTTCAGGGCCAGGCTGGATGGAGCTTTGAGCAACCTGGTGCAGTGGCAGGTGTCCCTGGTGCAGTGGCAGGGGGTTGGAACTAGATGCTCTTTAAGGTTTCTTCCAACTGAAATCATTCTATAATTCAATGAATTCATTAAAAATACAAAAATTTAAAAAGGACATGCATAATGCCTTCTATAAAGCATCAATTACACAGAACTATGGATTAGCTAGTTATAGATTCTGCTTATTATACATTATTTTACTTTGTTTGGAACTAGAAACACAGTTTGTGTATTTTACTTTAGAAAAGTGAATGTTTTTGTCATGAATGGTGAACACCACATTTTAGCAGCAGTAAAATAGTGGGATTTTTAATTTCTTTCTTTTTTTTTTTTTTTTGCTCAGAACCCAAGAGGTAGTAAATAAAAAGATTTTTATATATGATTGTCCAATATTTTAACCATATAAACCAGCATAAATACCAGCTCTATTAGGCTTAAATTTCCAATGAATATGCCATTTATGAAATAGAATGGCATTGTAGTCAGTGATGCAGGTACTGCAGTGCAATTCTCTGTGATGCATTACACAATAGTTGAACTTCAGTGGTGTACACATTGAATGCAAACAAAATATAATATAAAAATTCCTACCCAACTAATTTGAAAGAGAATTGGAGAATAGAAAAAAAATCTTCTCTGCCTTTCTTGAGGACTTTTAAAGATTTTTATACATGTTTGTATTACATATTTTTATATATGTCTTTACTAAGAGGAAACATGCTACTTTAGAGTATAAATCCAATATACAATGCTTTGACCATAGGTTGTATTTGTTAAGATAGCATAATCAGTTAATGTTGAGGCTTAACTTATGATTCAACAACCAGAAGTCTACACGCATGACTTTGATTAATTATTTTTAGTTCAGTTAAAACATTCCAGTTTATCTCCTTTTAAGATTATCCTTGACATATTTAGAAATCCTAATGCAGATTTTATGGCCCACACCTATCCCTGATGGTGCTAATGGACTAGACATAATGAATCATTCTAATTTGGATGAAAGGACCACACAACATTGTGGCAGTCCTTTAGAGAATTAAGGCTCAATTCTGATCTTCCAGACTTATGAATGCATTTTTGGGATTAGGCCGTGTATCTGTACATCTGTTGAGTCTCAAGGGGTGTATACTCAGTTAAGTATTCTGACCTTCAAATGTGTGGCCTTGGGATATGAAAGGATTTGATTGCAACTGTATTTTAACACTGATTTAATATATAATTATGGGGTAAAACCTAATTCCTCCTTACATCTTCATGTAGAAAATTCCTTCACTATTAAGCAGACACAAGGATATTTTTCACTCAGTGAGTATGACAGTGAAGAAGAAATTAAAACACCCACCCAGGATAATGTAAAATCAAGGACAATCTTCTTAGGAATGGCTTTAGAATCAGCTTCTTGTAGCTGTAAAACAAATTTAAATTAACTTCTGTGAGTGTTGCTAGTTGGTATGCTGTTGCATTATGCACAATACTTGATTGCTTATATAAAAATAAACTGGAACAAGGTTCCTTTAGTCATTTACACTGTTACTCTACGCTCCCTTGTTTACAAGTAATAAGAAGAACAATTGACTTTGCATTCACATTGTATATGATACTGATGGAAAAGTTTGCAAACAACTTGAATTTTTGGTTTTTTTCTATTCATTTGCAATTCCTATTTTTCTAGTCCATCAGAGATAGAATGTTGCAAAATTTCCTTTAGCTGGTTAAACTTTCATAAGATACACAGTGCTTTCATGCAAAGATTTTATTTTTTTTATTTTACTGAAAATCCCTTCCCAAATATTATCAGTGAAAACCCCCTCAAATTACTAAAATAGACATCACAAGAAAATAAGTTCAATAGATTTTAACATATGACTATGCTGCATTTTAGGGGCTTTAGTCTTTCTTCTACACCACCAAATTCTGTCTAGATTTTTAAATAAATAACAGTGGTATAAGTAATGGATTAATATGGGGATTTTAGAGAGAATACATTTCAAAATTCTGTGCTTTCTCATCAATATGATCTTTCACAGACCTGAACTATGAATTCGTGGTGCTTACATTTTCTCTATTATTTCAGATGGCTTGGACCGAGAAGATGAACTGAGCATGAACTGAACCTTTACCTTGCAAGCAGTTACTTTCTTCCAGATGAAGAATATGCTACACATAATCAGGTAATTTTTTCCTGGCTGCCTTAAGAGCGTGAGTATTTTATTTTACTGTTCTCATACAAAAATGAAAATGAAGCTCTCTAAAATGACCAATGGCAGATTAAAAGGACCTTCATCTTTTGTAGTTTATATGACATAGCTTGTGTAACAGCTCTCATGTAAATTGTTTCAGTGCACTGATTATATGCAGCATGACTAAGAACTGCAACTATGCAAGTTTCCATGAAAAAAAAAGTTTAAAAAGAATTGGTGAAGGTCCTTCACTGGGACTGGAGATAAAGATGGAGAGTCCAGCAGCAGGACTGGTGAGTACAGGGCTCTGGTTCCAGCAAGACTCAACAAACAGCTCAGATCAGAATCTAAAGTCCATGAAAACAGCCTGTAGCTTCGAGATTGCTTTCTCACACTATTCCTGAGTTAAGCCAGTACAAACATCATCCTGAATGCATAATTATGATTATGCACCACACTATGCATAATAGATCTTAAAATCTGGAAACAAAGAAGTAGGGTAGGAATGCTGTTTTCAGGCTTTTGGTTTTGAACACAGTGAAGCTGCTGTAAGAAGCTTTCTGTAAGTAAAACCAGTTCCAAGAAAATACATTTTACTTGGAAAATTCATACAGAAACTTATGAAAAATTTACACATAAAAGAAGGGGTAAAAGGGACATACAGACCTGGTGCTATGTTTATAACTTGAAAATAACAATGAATGAAGTCCAAACTGCTCCGATTTTAACATATTTTAGGGAATTCGAAAACCCCCTATCACTTGGAATAAGAAAAAATAGACAAAGAAACTGACAGCTCTAAAAATTTATTTAAAGGATCCCATTATCAGAAAGAAATAAATCAATTTTTAAAAATTCTTTGCAAGAGTTTGACTATAAACCAATATTTGTTTCTGAGACTGATAGATATACACAGGCTTAGGTATCCTAAGTTTAAATGACAGTATTGATAAAGAGTGATGTAGATTGCTTAAAAGGAGATGATGGATTCATTGACTTTCATGTGTAGAAACAAAACAGTGTGAAAATGATGAATGCACTACTCAGGTGCATCTATGACTGTGTTCCCTATGGGATCCCTTGGGAGCTGTAAAGACTCTGGGATTACAAGTCTAAAAAGTGGTCCTTAAGTGGAAGTGGGCTGACTTTCAAAGTAGGGGCATCAAAAAGAACAACAAATTTGCACCTTGGTCAAAGGGCACAGGTTATTTTTTTTTTCTATAAATTGAAAACTCAGAGTGGCAATAAGAATCAAGGTGTGCACCACCACACTGCAGACTGACTTGAAGTGATTCAAAAACTATTCTACTCTTGGCTGAGACCAGTTTCATAAAAAATATATTTTAATTCCAAAAGGTAATTTTGCCTTGAAGGCCTTGCCTGGTTCAAATAAAACCCAATTCAATCAAAACAAATCAAATCCCTTTAGCTTCCAGTAGAATTTTCAAATCAATTTTCAGATACCTAAGAAAAAAAAAGGCAGCTTACAAATGTTCCTAGCACTTCAATATCCCAGTGAAGACAATAAAAGGAAAAGAAAGCCCCTCTTCAGCTGTTTGTTATGGAGCCAAGAAAGCAACCTAACCCCACAAACATCACTAGCAGTATGAAAAATCGAGAGCTTGCAAAGAGCAAAAGCTTTAGAAATTGGCAGAATCAGAGCAGACCAGGCTATCAAACTACACAAGTTAGTAAAACTTTATACCAATATTTCTCTTCTGGTAACAGAATTTGGCATTGAAACGCCACAGTACTGCAGTCACGGTAATCTGTTTCAAACAACTACCCCGTATCACTTGGCACTAAGTGGCAGCAGCTGTTCAAGGCAGACTTGAACCGGCATCCCAGTTGAGTAGTGTTTCTTCCCTGTTCCCATGAGATATGAGCCTTCAGGTGAGATGTGAAGATGCTGCCAGCATGGAGCACTGGTCTTGCATGGCAGACTCCAGGACTTAGGGCTATTGCAATGTGTGCACAGCTGGCATTGCTATGGTGGTCACAAGCCTTGCACATTGAATTCTAAGAGGAACACTCCTCTGCTATGGAGGTGACCTTTGATCAAACTTTCTTTTACTGAATGGTGGATGGTGAAAAAGTGAATGCAAACCACAGTATCACGCAAAAGAAGCAGCACTCAAATCCAGCACTGGCAGCAGCTTGGCTTTATGGTGCACGTCTGCTTGAAGGAGAAAAGGGACACTCAGGACCAAGGGCTCCTGCTGCAAGAAGCTCAGGCAGATCCGGCCCCTCCTCCTTGAAAGTTCAAGTGAAACTTGATTTACAGCCACACCTTGGGCAACGGTTGAGTGCTGAGAGAGAGCTGAGAGAGATCTGGACAAAGAGTGATGGGAGGCAGGGGTGGGGGACAGTGGGTTCCCTTAGTATTATAAAAATGCATCTTATTCTGTTTTTAATCAGCAAACCTTATCCAGCAATCAAGGCAGATATATAATAAGCTGAGCTACTGTGTAAATCTAAACATTCCCCACAAATAGAAAAGATACAGCCTGAGCTCTCTGATTGTTACTACGGCAACTATCTAAAATGAAAATCTTGTTAACCCTTTGCATGCTGTAGCCACCCATGCATCAGTGTTAGCTGACTTCTGTGCACTTATCTCTCCTTTTTCCCCCTCAAGAAATTCATAATTGTATTGCTTCACAGTAGTTATGCTCTGGTTATCCTATCTGAGACTGAAAGAACGGTCATAGGTGGTTGTGTCATATGTACAGCTGAGTTTTGTTACTTGCTCATTACTGGGATTATAGTTCAAAAACCAACTAATAAAACACAAGAGAAAATCCCTAGATTACTCCACAAGGCCTGGGATTTTGATTAAACCCTTGACAAGCAGAATGGGATGATTTCTAGTAAACCACACTACTGCCTTTTTCTTTTAGTTATGAAATTATTTGACTGTAAACAGCATGTTTTTCAGAGGGATTTTTTTCTCCATAGCGCATTATAAATGGGCTATTTTTAAAATGCATTTTAAGCCTTATATTTCTTAAGTACTCCACAGAAGAATGGCAGTGATTTTATTGAAATGATGTGCCAACCACAGTTCTTTGAAAATTAACGGACAGGTATTTGATTTGAAAAATTTCTTACATGCAAGAGAATTTAGACAAAAAGAAAACCGATTTTCTAGTATTTACGAATGGTAGTTGATGTTACAATCAAATTTCTACTTAAATTGTACCTCAATATTAAAGACAGTTTCATGATAGTATCTATGTGGCAGCATCATGACAAAGTGAATTCTCTGCAGTTCTTAAGTCTTTTACAGTTCATCATTGAAAACAACTGAAGCCATGGAAGATTTTCTGTCTTCAAAGTGAAAGAAGCAGGACATGGCCTATGGACATCAATTCTATTGATTCTTTTGCTTTGTGCCTACGATGTAATCAATAGAGAACCTTCAGTACTGTGCAGAAATATACTCTTTATGGCATTCTCAATTCGTTGTTCTGAGAGAGAAATTTTCAATTGATATTTTACAGAATTACTTCAGTTAATTGAACATAGATAAATTTAAGTCATTACTTGGATATTTTTGGAGAGCTGAATAACATAAATGTAACTTGAATAAACTACTAAACAAAATACCTTTTCTTGATAAAAGCAAAATTTACATGCAAATGAGCCCATACAACTTGAAGTGACTGAAGTAGTGTGTAAATTATCCTAAGATCTTTTTGAAATGGTACCCACATTAAATTGAAGACTATCAAACCTCCAGTACACTAGATTAAAGATGCCATTTACAATAAAATAGAAGAATAACTGAATGGAGTATAATAAGATTAGTGAAATATCAGTATTACAATACTGACTCTTACTAAAAGAAATCACTAAGATTTTTAAGTTTACCAAGAATTGTTTTAAACTTTGAGAAAAGAATTAGTTCAAAAATCAAATTGGATTCTTTGTAATAAATATGTATGTCAGTGAATAATGTTATAAACTAGAAATCCTAATATGTGCTCTTCTTATTTACAGAAAATTGAGCCCATTAAAGTGAACAAGATAGCTTTCCTTTTTCCTTCTCAATAAACACCTGTATTTCAAAAAAAGCTCACAGAACTCTCCTGCACTGTACATAAATTGAAAGACAGACTGCTGGCACTGGGCAAAACCCACACTTCTGGTCTGATCCAAATTTTTTTAAGGTTAGTGTAGCTGATTTGAGGTTTTGGATAAGGATGAGTGAGGTGCACAACACATGTAAGGACAGTGCTGGAATACACTCATTTAAGAAAATGTTTAGAAGGAGAATTACCTGAATTAGTTTCTCTGACTCAGGATGTGTTCCAATTGTATTTTTCAACTTCTAAAACACTTCCCATTCTTCTGTAACTAATTCAAAACAGAATTGACAGTAACTTACCTTTTACATTTTTTCCCAAATCTGTCCTTTTCATAAAGTCAAATGGACTATATGTTCTAGAGTGAAATTCCATACACAATACTATGATCCCTAGATTTATCCTAGAGGCTTTACAAACATCGAGTCTATTTATCAGTGTTGGTTTATTTCCCAGGAATACGTCCAAAATAATCTAGAAATGTACTGGCTAGTCAACATATTACACATAAAAGCAATTCTTCAGTAATTCTGGGAAGGTATAAAAATCCTAGTTTTCCACTGTATTATTTCAAGTAAGATATTTTTTCTTAAATAAAAGCAAGATCAGTTTTGCTGTTTGGGTGTTTTTTTCCTATGTGGTGGATTTTTTATTCCCCAAACCCCACCTCATTTCCATACCATCTTTGGTTTTATTTGACTAACTGGTCTACTAACCAATCAACATGAAGTCTATATTATGTCTTACCAGGAAGACAAGGATCACAACTTCTTTGGCTTTTCTATAGTTGTATATAATTATTTTGAAAGGAAAATATTATATATATGTGATTTA
Source organism: Pithys albifrons albifrons (assembly GCF_047495875.1). Lineage (NCBI taxonomy): Eukaryota > Metazoa > Chordata > Aves > Passeriformes > Thamnophilidae > Pithys > Pithys albifrons. The sequence continues at coordinate 47,709,558 of NC_092461.1, forward strand.
TTTGTCCAGGCAATTACAAGAATGTGTCTTATAGAGGAAAAAACAGGTTAAAATGTTGTCTTCCCTGAAGAATCTTTAAAACTTGGGGGACTCCACCACATGTTCCCCAGAGAAGTCCTCCCTTCTTGTGGGTATTTGCCCTTCTTGATCAGGCACCAAAAAGAGTAATGGCTTACAGCAGGTAAAAGACTTTCTAAAAAAAATTCAAAAGAAAGAGCATATAATGCCCTGCATAAAGGGTTTGTAATGGTGAGGTGGGAGATTCTGCTCTGTTACTGTAAATTGCTCAATAAGCCCCAGAATCCATCACACAACTATCTCATAACCTGACTGCAAATCTCCATTTCTTCACACTTAATCTAAAATATTTCCTAAAGCTTAGCAAGCAAAAACTTAGCTACAACCAAGGGCCAAAGCAGGCAATTAACACTTTGAAAAAATCAGCTAAGCAGGGTTTGTTTTTAACAGAAGCACTGCTTCAGAAGATTGTCACACGTAATCACTTTATATTTTCTCATTGGTGTATAACTAATGGCAGCAGAGAAGAATCGTATAAAAAGGTGCATTGCTGAAATCTATAGATGGTTCAAAGAAAACTTCATAGAAATACATTATTCAGTAATGAAAAAAGGAGTCTTTCCAATTCTGGTAAATTTGATTTGTAAAGTATGACTTGGGAAAAAGACACAAATGAATAATGACAACAAAATAGAGAATATAACAAAATCTTCCAAATCCTGGCTAATAGTGTTGTGAACACCTAATTGTTCTCTTTAAACTTAGCACTGGCTTTAAGTGGGCAGAATAAAATATTCAGTGTAATTTCATGCAAATGCCAGGTTCAAGACTAACAGTTAATAAAGGCAATCAAATCTGTTCAGGTGCATCTATTCAGTCAGGCAGGTTCATCTGTAGTTCCATAATAGATGAGCAAAGAGACAACAGGGCATATTTTACTATCAGTAATACAGACACTATTCCCATTGACATCAAAAGGAATTGCACCTGTGGTTTAGACAACCAAATTTAAGCCAATCTTTGTAGGTCATCTTTTCTTTGCAGTTTCTCCACCGTCAAAGATTTTATGATGTTAATAATTTCATTTTGAATTTAAAAGGAAAACAGTTGCTACATTTACCTCTGCCCTGCCCCCAAACATGTCAAGCCTGACCCCTTAAATGTTTATTTCAGCATTACTTCAGCTCAAAATACCAGAGAAGTCAGTACAAGTTGCTGTGGGGCAACCTTCAAGGGTTATAGGTTCTGAATATCATAAGCATTTTCTCCTGTAGGAAGAGAAACTCCCTTTTTTCTATTTCATTTTACGTTATAAAAGTTAACATTATTGCAGGTGAAACCTTTCTTAATTTCCTTTACATATACCACCAGTATTCATAGTTCATACAAATGCCAGGATCAGACTTTAAGGAATTAATTTCATTGCATTTCTCTGTTTTTCCTGAAAATGATTTCCACCTAAAGGAATAACAATCAGCTTAATCACCACATTGAAAACCACAAAGTGGACAAAATACTGCTCTCCCTGATCTCAGTGACACATCATTGCTCATTTTTACAAATCCATAAAATTTCTGTGTAATATATGAACAGGCTGTGATTAGAGCAAAATGGATGGAACTAAAGATATACCAACTAAATACTCAAGAACACTAGAAGTTATGATATTAAAATAATGTAGTATTAGAAGCACAATAGAGCATAATTACCTTGGGGGGAAGATACCAATACAATGTAAATAAATGCAGTGACACAGTTCATTCTAGGAACTATAATCTTGTATGCCCATGCACCCTGTTAAGTGCATCCTTGTATGTTCTGCAGCATCACGCTGCAAGTGCTCCAACCAGGAGATTCAGGTAGCCATATACCTTTTCCTGTCAGTTTGGTGCAGCTAGGAATGACCACATATTTAGAGATTATGCCCAGGGCTACCCATAGGATCATGTTCTTCTTGAGAACACGTACTTTGAAAAAGGCTTCACCACTTCTGTCCCATTTTCTGCACCAATGTTTAAAAAATCCATGTGTTTCAACATCCCTACAGACTTATTGATCCTCTCTCAAGAAGCTGAAAAGGTCACAGGCAAAGTACTTGCTACTATTGTGCCTTCTGTACTCAGGGAACAACAGGTCCCGTTCAAAGGAATTGGGAAGGAAGGAAGAGCAGAACCTACACACAAAATTTACTTAAACTATGTATTTTTTTCCCTAGAGTTATTTGGGAGTATTGCTGTTTTAAGTGCTCCTGGTCAGTCAGGCTTTATCTTTGAAAATTCACAATGGTTTTTTTTTACTTGCTCTTGAGTTAGGTTGTGTGAAGAAGCTGTTAAAAATTCCTTTTCTAATATCAGGTCTGAAAGAACTCATGCTACCTAAAATCAAAACAAAAAATGGCATAATTTTGGCAGGAACAGATTTATTTGAATATTCAAATGATCTTTTGAAGAATTCATCCACTTTAAAATGAGTTGCACAGATATACAACCAACAGAAATGACACTCAAAGCGGACATAGTCTATAGAAATAAAAAGTACAGAGAGTAAGAGCATTAGATGAGAAAAGCTCTGAAGTCAGTCTCTGAATCACTGTTTTACTTAGTTAAAGCATTTTACAGACCCAAGATGAAGGATGTAGATTCATTTAATAAACTGTGGTCGTGGTGTCTTTTATCAGTAGAAGTTTTTCTTGCTTTCATTAGTCCTGAAAGGTTTCATGCTTAATAGATTGAATAACAATAATTTACACTAGCAGATATTCGGGTCTGTAACTATTTTTATACGTGAATACTTTATCTTTCATTATTCTTCATCTTATTTTTCATTATATTCTTTTACACTTTGTATTTTGCTTAGTGGTTTAGTGACTGGTAAGGAAAAAGGAGAAGCAAGATCTATGAGTGGAGTCCTGAAATCTCCCTTTTTTCTCATTCTGAATGTTGCTATCAAATTCAGAAATCATTCAACAGACATTAGCTAATCACCATTACTCTGAAGGATTACATTATATAACAAGAGATGCACTAACTTGTGTTAAGAAACATTTGACTTCAAACTACATGCTGAAATCAACAAGAATATACTATCTTAAATACTTGAGCAAAACTCAGTAAAAGATACAGTAGGCAAACATTGTAGTCAGCTCAGCAGTGATTACCAACTCATGCTCCAAATTCACTATAAAATGAAAATCAATATTTCCACAAGTTCCTGCAACATAAAAGATAACCTTCATTGATTTTTCTAGACTTAGGCCCCACTGATAAAATCTAATATAAATTTTCAACCACGAGGATTTGGATCAGAGCAGGGGTGATAAGTCCTGCACATCTCTTAAGAGGTGGAGAATTTTTTTTTTTAAAGTGCACGTTCATACTATTTATAATTTGCCCTGTGCAAGTGAAAGCCTTTTCCACCAGTGTTATCAGGAATCTCTTCTAATTTTTATTACTGTGAGGCTAAAGCCTGTTCCAGATAATTTGGAAATTTCAGGGGAATTGTGATAGGGCTGATGGTGCAGCCCTGGCTGACTTGAGAAAAGAGCTAACCCGTAATAGCCTCCATGGCCGTGCTGATTAAATGTTGCCATAGATGAAAGGCCTGCCATCGCCGCAATAAATTAACCAATCACACAAATCCCAAGTCAGTGCTAATCCTTCCTTGATACTCTGATCCTCTGATCAGCTCAAGGAGGTAAAGAAACTGGCTTGTGACGCTTGGTGCTCTAACCCCTGGATTTCATGTACACAACGAGCTAATGATATCTTGCTGACCAGTTCAATGGGATGAACTTCCCTCACAACCCTTAGGGAACACTGTGGCCTTCTTAAAAAAAAAATGACAAGCACATGGCAGGTTTTGTGTTTTATTGCTACACCACAGGAAAACTAACCAGCACTTGTTAACCGCTAACCACAATTAGCATCAAACTGACATCTGCTATATATAAAGCCCGTTGTATTTTACAAGTGTCAGTGATGGATTAAACAGGAACTGAGACAGTAAACCAGGAATAACTGCTCAAGGAATTGAGATTAAGCTATCCTCCTTTTGATAGAGAAATCTGCTACCTTTCCTATTAGTCCAATTTTTATCCTGTTCTTACAATTTGGAGAGAGGGAGTAGGAGGGAGGATGCACATCCAAATATCCAAGAATATACAAGAGCCCCTTTACCTCTTACACACTCGCTCAATTGTACTGCCATAGTGTGATTATAATCATGTAGACATAGACTCATTTAATCAATTAACAGAAGGCTTGAACACATGCAGCACTTTCTCATTAATTACACGAATGCTGCCTTTCCAATACACTTTGTGAAAATGAGTCTGTGCAGCCTGTGTTAGTATACTTCATAATTGGGGAAACTTTTTTTTTCCTCCTTTTCAGTAATTGGTTCCTAAAAGTAAGAAAGCTCTGGGGTTTGCCTCTAGGGCTTCCACACATAAAGACTTTTGAAAGTACTTCATTATCTCTCCTGGTCAGTTCTGTGAAATTAAAACTGTTTTTCCATTTTCTTTGAGGAAGTGGTTTGAAAGTAGGGTTCCTAGAAAATGTCTGTGCATATGCAGTGCGTGCATGGGCATGTGTGTCTGTGCTCATGCAAACACACACATACACATAAAATAATGTAACCCTGGCTTGACTTGGACACTACTATCACTGAAGTAATACAAACTTGAAGCACTAGCAATTAATTTTATTGAGGCACGACAGTTCTCCAGATATAAGTGGGTTTCCCAATTTCTTCAAGAATGATTTATTTTTCAAAACTTACATGATGCAAATCAATCATACTTGAGGGATTTTCTAAGTTCATAACTTTTGGGAAGGTGTCCAATTGGTTGAGCTGGATATAATTTACAGAACTTGTACGCTATTTGGAAGGGCCATGGCTAAGTAAGTCACTATACTTTTTTGCCTATCTTTGACTGTTTCATACATCTTTTTGTTCTCCTTTCTCTTGGGAATACACATGTGCACACACACATCAGCTCTACTGCTGCCACTGCATCCCTCCTCCCTGTGACTTTACCAGCTAACCTCTTCACACTGCTGGGCTCACAATAGTTAGTCTGGAGCAAGCCCCATGGGAATTAATTAGTAAAAATACTACAAGACAGCTGTCTCCCAGCAGGCTATTGAGGGCCAGTGTTTCCCAGTAACACAGCTATCTCTGGCAAAAACTGCAAAAACAGCTGATGTTAAGTCCAGAAAGGTACTTAAAGTTTAATTCAACAAAACCACAGGGGTTGGAAGAAATTAAATGAGGCTCTTCTGTCAAATTTAATACTTTTGATTTTACCTCTGATGCCTCATATGGGCTAATGTGTATCTACTTTAATGTTGCACTTACCCAAGTTAACTATACTGCACAGTTAATATTTTAAATTTTACTGGCTGTCAGAGAAATACAGAAGATCATTCTTTATGATAAATCATTAAAAGAATAAGCTTTAAAAATAATACCTTGTGGAAGTGATTTTAGCATATGCAGAGATTCTTAGACTTGATAGCCCATGGTAAAGTTTAAAAGAAAATAACCGAATAAAGAAAAAAACAAGACTGGTTATTTATGAGCATTTGTGCTTCACAAGAAAGGACCGAAGTTGTCTTCAGAAAGACCTATACATGCTTTCTGTTTATATCCCTTCATTTATAAGGTAAATGTTTCATATTCCCACAATGGCATTAAGCTAAGAAAAAGAACCACTCCCTTTTTGCTAGGTGAGGGACTTCTCTAAGGACAAATGTATCCCCTGACAACTACTGCAATGGCCTTGGACATATTTGATCCTCACTGTCTCCACACCACTGGACTTCATAATACAAATCTAAACATAACCTTTAATTAAATGACGTTATACAATGTTTTCGCATAAAGATCTCCATTTCTGCCTGCACAAGTGTAAAGGAGCAAAAACACACATACAACAGTAATTACTATTATGAAGCTTCAGGCCCACAGATGGGGTCCATTCTCTGAAAACTTTGCTCACTAGCTAACAAAAACTGTGTCTCTTGCTTTTCTGCAAATAGCATGGATAGACTAGATTACAATATCTTTAGAGAAGCTAAAATAGCATTCAGAGGGGAGATTTATAGTGCTATATTCGTCTTTTCTCACAGAATCATAAAACTCATAGTATAGCAGGCACAGAATCCATTGCAATGAAATCACTAAAGAAGGCAGTAGGAAAGAAAGCTTGCTCAATTTTACTGGGAACAGAGAAGGAGGACATCATCCAAAGACAGATTCTTCTGTATTTCTGCTGAAATTTTTCTGTTACTGTTAAAAAAGAAAAAAAAAAAAGAAAAAGAACACCACCTTTTTATTTCAAATAATCTTCAATATATGCCATTCTACACTATTATTATGAAAACTGAAAAAAATTAAGAGTCATAGATTGTCTTAATGTATATGGGAGTATATAAAAATAGTCCTTACTATCTCCTTCTCTTCGGGTGACAATTTCACTGACTGCATTGTTTCTTTTGTCTGAAAAATGGTCCCAAGCAAGTGGATGAATTTGGCCCAAGGAAAATCATCTTCATTTCCATTTCCTCCGTTTTCATTATGTCATTGTTTTGATAACTCTTCACTCACTGGGTACACAATGTTTTAAATTGTGGTTTCAAATGTGCTAATGTAAATTCCAAATCACCAGTGTCTGCAGAGAGGGACAGGAAGTTCAGCCCCACTGTGGGTGCAGTTTTAGGTGCAGTGTTATTTTAAGGTCACCACTATGCTCAGGGAGACTTTACAACGAAAGTGGATTACTTAGGTAACTGCAAAAGGTACCTAAAAACGACCAACTCTGTTGACATAATTAACATTAAATAACAAGGGTAGGAATGCAAAAATAAACAAGTGCAAGAAAAGATTTAAAAGAAATCAGTCACACGTTTCTGTCTGCAGGCTGTAGGATCTTACCAAATACTTTGTCAAAGAACAAAGCAATGCAATTTTAAAGTTTTTACTACAATAACCTTGGATCTCCCAGGGAATATTCAGTGAAATATGAGAGAGGTTTTAATACCTGGAAGCACAGCTGCATTACAGTGAGGTCAATTTAGGAGCACTATTGAGACTCTAGGCCATAATGACTCCATATGGAGCCGGACAGTAGCTAAGGTAATAAACTTTCACAGTGTGATTTCTTTGCTCAGTGCAATACTCACATAATCCAGCAGTTACTCATCTTTCATTCAATGGAGAGGGCTTTTTTCTCTTTCTTTAAAAAGCTACCATGTGCTCATTCTTTCCTCCTCATCACAGAAGGTTTATATATCCAAAGAAAACATTAACTGTATTCCAAATGAAAAAAACCCAGAATTTTATGACTGCCTGAATGCTGTAGAAAAGGGAAATTCCTCAGTCCTTGACCCCTACACAAAGATGTTTCCGTTTGTCTTAGACACTGGTGTTAAATGGATATTGGCCTTAGTTTCCGGAGTAATAAGAAGACACTAAAAGCATTTGAGGACAGAGAAATAAGAAATTGGGGACAGCTGCAGACAGCAGATTTGGGACACTGGTATCATGTATGTAACAAATCTTTATTAATAAGTACATTAAATCCCATATTTTTCATTTATAACTGCTGCATAATTTCCTGTTAACACTTCATGTAAATTCCAGATAAGGTAATAATTTTTTTTCAGAATTCTATTTCTGTTTCATTATATGTTCTACACTCTGCCCCACAGGTCAGTCGCATGATTGAAGTTTTATGCTTCATTAAAATTCCCCTAGTTAAAACATGGAGACAGAATTTTGGTAATTCCTTTCTCCACAACTACAATTAACCATTCCGCTGGATTCCTGTATTACTGCAATCCAAGTTTAAAAATTACTGTATGGTGAGATGGTCAAGGGGTCTAAATGTCCTAAACATAAGGCTCTTATCTTCCTTTGCTCCAATGGCTGAAAAACCCAGCACCACCACCTCCCAGTTCAGTATTTCTAGCTAGCAGCTGCTATCAGAAACCTAAATAACAAAAATATGCAAACTTGCACACTAATTCCCTTTGGAGATAGATCTTGGCTGCAGCCCTGTCATAAATCAGAGAATTTCGATATGAAATGAGGCAAGCAGCTCTAATCATTTCTGCATTTCAAATTGGATCACTGGCTCAATCACTGGGCTTTTTTAAACTGCTTGCCTAAGAGCAAATGTGAGGCGGGAGATAATTCTGAAGAAATCTCTTCTTTTGTGGCCGTAGAACTCTTTTAACTGTTTCAAGACTGAAGGCCACATTTCAGTGATAATAACATATATCTGCTGCAAGAGATATGGATCCTTAAAGACATCTTCCCTCTCTTTCAACTCATAGAATTCCATCAATATCTGCATATATTATATATATTAATGTATGTGCATGTGCATATGGGTGTTGTGTGCATAAAAAGAGAGGGAGAGAAAAGAAGAGAGAAACATCTGACATGTAGCCTCAGTATATTTCCCTTTAGAATTTTCTCTTCTGACTTGGTGTGGGTTTCAATTGCTGCAATGACTGCATAGTTAACTTTGTACACATATACCCAGGCAGTCTGGAAATTTATTTAACAACGAAAGCAAAACTGAAAAGTAATCCTCACCTGCCCAGAGTCTGGCTCAGAAATAAATCAAAAACTAAAATCATGATAAACAGAGGTTGTCAATAATTGTGCATGACATTCAAAGGCCTTCTTCTTACTCACTGAAATCCTGAAATTCTCCTTTACTATACTCTTGATTTTCTATTTTCATGCCGTATCTAAACACTGAAAACAATATATCACAAAAATTACCCTTACAATCAATGACTGTGCAAACAGCATCTTCTTGACTCTGTTTTTATGCTCAGAGTATCCCTTCTTTTTCACCCAAATGATTCTACTAGCTTGTTACAGTTTCAGCCTCCTCACCGCAGTGCTTTGAAATTGAATTTAACTCTATTATCAGCAGGCTTTTGTAATCTCATGTAAGCCTAATAGTGATCAGATGAAATTTTAAAGCTAAGCTCCCTGTATTTTGAGGACTAATATAAAATATTTATAAAAATTTTGGTTTAGACAGTTAAAAAAATAGCCACATTACCAGGTTTTATTGTCTTTTATTTTCTTAACACTTCATATTCTATTTTCTTTCTGGCAGCTGGATACATAATTTTTGATATTTAATTTTCTGTTAATAAAATTTAGTAAACTGTTTTATTCAACACTGATCCAGATTTTTCATAATTTTAGTATCACTGTGCAGTGCTAGTGATGCAGCCATAAAACAAGTACCACTATTTTGGATTATCTTATCTAACTTTTAAAATATGCTGCTAAGTCAGAGCATGCACAAACTCTGTATTGCTTGACACTCTTGATTCTGTCAAGGTTCAAAAATATAAATGTTTATGTATATATAGGGTTTTTTAAGGCACCTTGACAGTTGCAAGGGCCATATTGTCTGTGTTCTCCTATTCTTCTACCATGTAGACATAAAAGGAAAATCAAAAGAACTCCTGTCAGGATTGTCAGAGATTATACTGAGGAGCCCAGCTCATCAATAGACATGTCCTTGCATCTAATGGGATATAATACTAAAATCTGGAGCCAGCCAGCACATCCGAGTTCAAATGATGCTACAGGATCTATTATAGTTCTTGGTAACAGACTTCGCTTGCATAAGTGAGTCCCAGAATTCATTGCCTCTTTGGCTAAATGAAATCTGGAAGGAGAACAAACCCAAAAGTGACCTGAGATCTCCAGAAACCCAAGCCTTTAAGCACAGTGACACTGGCTGGGGACTCCCCATGATCAGCGCTCAGCAGCTGGGCACAGCCTGCAGGACCTGCAAAATCAGGCCATGAAGAAGCAGACCTAGAACTAAAGGCCAGTAACACCAACAACCAGACTGACAGTAGGCTTTTACTCTTCTATTCAAAACAATATGTTCAATGTTAATACATCAAGTCTCATGGGGTCTTGCCCGTTAAGTTTGAGGATTTGAATCTCATGAATGCGGAATCTGCATTGTTCTCAGCAGAGGTCACTTTGCTTTGCACGTAGGAACATGTGAGTTGCTTCAACAGCTTACAAGTGTAACAGAATTGTCAAGCTCATTTTGAGCTCACCTCTGTTTCCTCTGTGTCTAAAAGCATGCAATCCCAAATCCTTGTGGTTCATTGGGGAGTTGAAGCCATACACTGACACTGTTTCAGTAGCGTGGTTGGTGTTCTCTAACTCATCTAACCAGCACTGGTAAGAACTTATAATAACCTGACCTTATTCTGCCCATCCCATTGAGATTTTTCTGCTCTAAAAGAGCCCAAACTTCATTCAGCAGCCCATATTATAGGAAAGCAGCTCTATACCAGGTCTGAAATTACTCTCCAAAGTACAACATGCATTATGATTTACGTGATTAAGAAGGTGCCAGCAAAAGTTCAGTTGAGCAATCATTAGTCTTTTAATGTATGTTATCATACTTTTTTCTCTCTCTGCCTTGGTTTAAAAAGGCCTCATGATTAATGTCACCTTTCTTCTAAAAAATGTTGTGCAAACAAACAGTCCACCATAAAGTTTTAATTTTAGGTTAATTTTCTGATACTATCTATTCCTTTGCTTACATTTAAAATCAGTGTCCACTGAATAAAATTAAAATTCAATCTAGACTGTTTAAGTGTGACCTCGGTCTGCTACAAGAGAACACTAAATGAAGGTAAATTGTAACAATTTCTGAAAAACATCTGTTTTCATACAGATGTATCTCATAACCACTGGTTGTAGCATGGCTATAGACAGGTACAGAGAGCTGCATTATGCCACCAAGTTACACATTTTTTCTCTCGGGATAACCTGTATTTTTTACTGGTTACCTTGCTGCTGTTGTTTTCCACGTCAGCACAGCAGAGTTGAATAACTCTTTTGAGCCAAGGTGCACAGCAGCTTCTCAACTATTAAAACTCAGTGTCATGTTACTAAAATCCCAATAGTTGTAATATAATGAAGCATTTCAGGCTTCTCAATCTTAAAAAGTATCAATCCAATATCATGATAACAGAGGAATTCAAGTAAAAAACAGATCTGAACAGTATGTCATAGAAATTACTTCCTCTACACACAGACCTTTTGATACTTGTAGGAAGGGATTTTCTTCATGTAGGGGACCCCAAAGCATTTTTTTGGGAATTTTCCACTGGTGGAATATTCAGGCTTTTTATAGCTACTTTCTTTTCTCTTCCCTGACTTCACCTTTTTCATTTACATATTCAGAGTAAAGAAAAAAATCACAAAAACACAAGGACCAGATGCAAACAGGTTTTTCTCCACTGGGGCAACACTACACTGGGACATCACTACACTAAGAAGATCTGAATTTCACTGTACTTCTTGTCTGAAACGATCACTTGTTCCCTTCACAAATGGAACAGAACCACTCCCACTATACAAACAGCTCCTACAGCACTTGCACTTGCTGCGTGTCAGTGGGAACTGATTTCAAAACACCTAAGAAAGTGCTTCTGAAGAAACTGCTCTGGTGCAATGTGGAGGATTTAATGGGAAGAAAACTCCAAAACAAAAAGTAAAGCCATATATTTTGGTGATAAGTCTTCTATTCTGATTTCATGGTATTCAGTGTATTCCTAACTTCATACAAAAATCTGTGGGATTCTTGAAAATTCCATGTGTCTTACGCTGCTACAATATGAAATTTCTGGTACAATAAAAAAAATCAGGGTTATATATGTGGGGGTCGAGGGGGTTAAATTACAAAATAATGTGATTCTTTCTAAAACAACAGCTAAGTCAAACATAAAGGGGGCAAAGACTGACTTTTGTCTCTGAGAAAGAAATAGTGTAGAGTGGGCAAAATCAAGCCCTGCCCTACAAATCGTAAATTTAGTTCTTTTTCTTCTGTTTGTGTCTCAGATATTGAATACAGAGGAACCATATGAACGAAATAAAATGTGGACAAATAAAAACCACAGAAAAAATATTATAAAGTCAATATCTACAGAGTATACAGATTTTACAGCAGTTGTCAGTACTGTCTCATTTTAAATAGTATTTCTCTTTTTAGAGTACATATTTTATTATGTCACTATTTAGAATCCTAAATACAATAGCATGTTTTACTAATTGCTGCATTAAGAATCCTGAACGTTTTAAAGTTTAATTATGCACAATTAATATTGAATAGAGTTGTATTCCTTCATTGATGTCTTTATGATGGTTGCAAATATCCCACTCATTGCTCTATTCTCCATCTTTCAGGGCGTCAGGCCCCATTTCCAGCACCTTACACTCACTGTAACCAGACAGATCAACAGTTTCGCTGCCCATCACACACAAGGTAGCCATGATCTCACCTTGTACTTTGGAGAACTTCTTGAACAATTTGTCTCAAATGACCTACATCTTCTCTCATCTTCTGAGTTTGCTTTTTTTTTAATAATCTGAAAAGCTGCAAAACTCCTTTAAGATGAAGCCTCATTTCACAATGAAATGTGTCTGAAAGCCTAAACCATGTCAAAATCAAAATACTTTTCCAAGTCATTTATGAAGATAAGCATAAAATGAAGGCAAGACGGTGTGTCTTACTCTCAGTCTCAAGGAAACCAGAGTTATCCCAGCATTGCCTACAAATTCCTAGATAGTCATGGATAGTGAGATGGACATCTCTACCTGAAGTGTTTACCCAAAACCTATCTTAACCAACACCTAGTGTTGCAGTCCACAGGTCAGTGAAGTTGTGACAACAAGGCATTTCTTTCTCAGTAAAGATAAATGTCTAATGAGTAATCAAATTGCAAAGAAATAAAGTGAACTCTCACAGTAAACGTATTAAATATATATATATATATATATATATATATATATATATATATATATATATATATATAAAAGGCTGAAAGAATTATTCCAGCACCTTAATTTCCATTCAATCTGAACAACAGCAACTTTACATTTTCCTGCAGCCTTACTTGCTCAGGCAAAAAGGTAGCTAAAAGCTTCTGAAGTAAGGAGATTCAATTAAAACAAGCACCCTTTTCTCCAGTTCAAATCAGAGGTGACATATTTCTTTTAATACGCTCTTTTGAATGGTGTGAAAGAGAATAGTACTTTATGATAAAAAAGATTTTTTTTCTCATTCTGCTTTCCATCTCTGCTTCATTTTACACAGGAATCTTTTCTCTTTACAATTCAGTGCAACATGTGTAAACATGGATTATACCACATCAGAAACCAAGTTAGCTATCTCAAGAGAATTTGTATCTCTGCTGTGTAAGTAAGCAGATTAATTCCTAGATCAGGCATTACCTAATGCATTTTCAATTCAATTTCTTCTTTTCTTTCTGCACACAAGATCAGGGAAGTGGGATTATTTTATTAATTTAACTAATATTTTGCATGTTTTCTCTGTTATCTTTCTTTCCTCCAAAAAATTGTGTTAGCTCCTAGTGAATGATTTAGTATGAGCATGGATGTGTAAAGACAAGAGACCTAAGCCCTCAACACCTTACAGAGAAATAAATGGCATAGGGAGTGACAAACTGTTCCTCCCACTGCACTAGTGGGAATAAGGGATTCTCACATATTTCAAACCCTGATCTACAGTGGCACATCCTGCCTGGGGTAAGCTCAGTTATTGCACAAAATTTAGGAGAAGATTATTTATTCATTAACATTTATGCTGCTTTTATGGAAAATCTCAGAAGTAAGGAATGAGCTAGTCTGGTTCTATTACAGCAGTGCCTGCTAGCACTGTTTGAGGTAAGGGTCTGTCAACATATCACAAAAGCATGGGATTTACTGTGTAAGATCAGTCCACTGGCCCATTGAGCCTGCTAGCATGCCCCTGGTAGTACCCAAGTCTGATGCTTACGCAGAAGATGGCACAGTAAGCCCTGAATACACCTGCTTAATTGTGTATAATGTTAAACTTGGGCAGAGGCAAGAGATTCCTTCTTGCTCTCTGCAGTGTTCACCTAATGTCCAAAGACAGGTGCCCATTATACCCCTGCAACTAGCAAAGTAAGAGATGGTGGGTGATAGAAGTATCCTTTTTAAGCCAGCCTTGCACCTAGCCACAGGAATGGGTGTGCTATACTGAAAAGGAAAACTCATCATATGTTTCTATTTTACACACAATTTACTGTTCAGTCCTTTTTCCCCCTTTAAAGTCAGCTCCAAATGCTACTTCCAACCTATGTACTCTAAAATAGCTGTTTGGGATGGAGTTTGAAATTAAGGAAGGGCAAATACTTGAGCATTGCAAAAAAATGTCTTGAAGACCAGTAAGACAAAGGACAGAGAAATTAGAGAATGGAGAAGGCAACCTGGCTGAAATACTGAATAAGGAGAGATTGGAAAGTGAGGAGAAAGGCTTAGGGGTAAGTACAGGAACATAAAGAAGAGATAAATATCAGGAGATGGGGGAGAAGATAGAGAATAGTTAAGGGAATCCATGCAGCTGAAAATGACGCTGCATGGAGAGAGCAGTTGGGGTGAGGATGGAGTAGCAAGAGGAAAGCAATGAAAGCCACTGGCAGAATTTCACCTTTCCACAATGCTCCAGATTCTCTACTGTTTAAGACCTTCAAGTTCTCTACTCCAGGTGATGTCACAGAAATATCCAGAAGTTCAGAATAAGAACAACATGATGAAAATATAAAACAGCAGAAACTGTTGAACACTTTACTAAACAATCAGCCAAACAGGACAATAAGGGGAAAAAAAAAGTGTGAGTAAGATTAGTGGCTCAAGTTGAAGCAGAACTCAAGGCATTTGGAGATGTTTTTACTTAAGGATAGTAAGGAATTTTATACCTCTTGAGATACATTTCATAGTTGGTATTACTCCTACACAGTACTTTCCTTCATCCAAACCTGAACTCTTGTCAGTATCTGCACCTACAGTGTATACCTTACACAGATATCGGTGATCCTGTATGTATCCTCAAACTCCCTGTGCCACAGAAAACCCCACCCAAAACCAACCAACCAAGCACTAAAAAGCAGGTATTTCTTTTCTAAAATGAGTAATTTTTTTTCCTCCCCAGACATTTGTGAAATTAGTTATTTTAGTTGTCACCCCTTCAGAGAATGATGTTCATATCTAAAGTTAAAATTAATACAAATGACTGAAGAGGCACAGCCTCATTACAAAGGATTTATACACAAACCCTCTTATCAATACCAACCTCCTAGTTCTTAGACTCCTAAAGACAGAAATATGGAGCTACAAATAACATTCATTTCCCAATTACTATGCCGACCAGCTCTTTTATTATAGACTGTATTTGCATTTGACTGACTGGCCTATTGCAAACATAGTGCTGCTACACCATCATCAAGTATTTTCTCTTTTTCAAAGACATAATCCTGACTATGTGCACCAGTGCGCTATCTAATGGTTTAATCATTTCTTTACATGATAAGGGACCCTACTCTTTGCAAATCTGGATTTTTGTTATATACCTTCATGTTCCAATTTTAACCTATCAGTCAAAAATGATGGGAATTCATTGCAGATTAATTGTTTATTAGACTTATTTATGAGTCTACATATTTTCTTTTATTTTCATAGGTGCTACATTTGAGAATGTGTTCAAAGGGGCATTGTTTTGTATTTGCATTTTCTTCAGTTAGGATCTGCATATATTGTAAATAAACAGTTTAGTCTTTTTTTATACCATGAATTGTTGCAAACAGCCAGAATCCTACATGCCTACTCTGAATTTATAATTTTTACATAAAGAGTATAAAAATTAGTTCAATTCACAGGGTGCTAATGTATAATCCTTTGAGTGTCTACTCATCATTCCAGGGAATAATCTTGTAACACAGGTGTTTGTTTAGGAAACCTTAGCCCTCAAGAGTGCTGTGAAGCAGGTCCATTAATTTATTTGTATGTTGATCTTCCATCAGAAAATATTTCCTGTATTTTGCTTATAAATTCTCTCAGGAAGGGATCTCCTCTTTTTGCTATTTTGATTCAGACACTATAATAACAACAGTATGATTACCTGTTTTGTGACATTTAATAGCCTAGTCTGGATACCAAGAACTTCTTGGGGCAGAAAGCACAAATAAAAAAAAAAAGTTATAGCTATTAAAATACGAGAATTCAAATAAATAGTCAATATAATTGTAAATATAACTGATTTAAATCTTCTGTTATTGTTTCTAATTGTTTCAGAGTCAGATTTAAAGTGAAGCTCTGATTGCACTGGCAGAGAAGTTGAACAGAAGATCGTACACATGCTGTATGTGGCCAATGCTGAGAACTAAGGAATTGCGTAAGTGGAATACTTTCGTATAATAAAAGTAAAATTCTGGCTCTTCATCATCCTTTATATAGGGAGAAAGGAGGGATATCTATGGAAAAAACTTCCACCTTGCTTCTTCAGATATATACAATTGTCTTAATGACATTGTTATTTTATACATATCTGGGAGTAAGGCAGAGAACTGTGATGCTCTGCTTTGCATTATGTCTAAAATTAGACTTGTCATGATTTCAGAGTAAGAAAGAAAAGTCACCTCTCCTGCCCCAGTGAAACATTGGGGGTGATACAGCTAGCACACTGTGGTCAAAAATATGGCACAAAGACTGCTGAAATAAAAAAGAGCAAGTGAAAAATGCTGATATTCCATGAATTTGAAAATATTTCAGAATGAAAACAACAAGGAAAGAAATAATGAGGAGAATTACAGTTGTTCAAAATGTCAACATTTTAAAGAAATCAATGTTTAAATGTTAACACTTCAGAATTCTACCATTGTTTTTCATGATACATTATGTGAATAGTCTATATTGAATGCTATGTTGTAGAAATGCATGTGTGGGAAAACACCAATTACAAGAAACACTTTTGAAATAAACATGGATTGAAACAGAGTAAGAAAATTTTGTCCTGCATCGTGACAAAGATTTCTGAAGTCTTGATATAGTTCCCATTTCTTTCAGGGATGATTTAAAAATGGCTCGGCTCCTCCCTCCATTTTACTACAACTAAAATTTAAAGTAAAGTGAAATCTACATATTCATTATTCATATCATATCCAAAAGTACACACTACTCAATGAAAACATAAAATGCCTCACTTTTATTGGGAAAAATACAATTCAAATATCCTTATGCACATCTTGTAGGGGAAATTTTTCATCTATTTAAATTCATCTCAATGTTTTTAAAATTTCAATTTACAGTGCTTTCCTACATAGCATTAAAAGAGTAAGCAAAGGCATTTAATTGAATCAAAAGATGATAGTGAGTTCAGTCATGCTTTTACTGTTAACAGTAGTGCAATGATTTATTCATTTGTCATTCCACTTAATTTTGTGTTCGAACAAACATAAATTACAGTTACACCTCTACTTAACTACCAGTTGGCACATATGTGATACTGGTAGTGACATATACATATATAACTAGAAGAGATCATGACAGTATATATGTTCTACTTCCAAGCAAAACCTTTCTGACTTTGTCTACTGAAAACTATCACTCTTGTCATGTGCACGTTCATCTCTTTCAGAAAACACCATCATAAATTTAGTGACTGGTGTGTCAAATGTGAGGAATTGTAATGAAGTTGAGAACTGTAAAGGAAATTCAAGTCAAACCTCAAGAAGTTAAGAGCTTATGGTCAGACACAGTCAGTGATGAGTGGCATTACTGAAATGGAAATGGTTGATAAACCCTACTCAGGTCTTAGCACATCACTAACATTAGTATTTTCTGTAAAGAAAGAACTGGGCATTCAAACAGACTCCTATTTCCTGAAAAAAAAATGGATATTTCCAATTTTATTTTATTGATTCTAATTCTACACTGGAACTATTTAAGATCAATATATTATTTGGAGACTTTCTAGAGCAGTCTAGTGGTCATGGCATGTGCCGTGCATGAGGCTCTTTGGTGCCAACTTCAGGCACAGAACTAGCATCACACACATTTTGCAGTCCTGTGATCAAAACAACGGGTCATTCACTATGAAGTTTTTATTTTTAATTTTTCTTGATGGACTTTTTTGTTTATTGGAGAGTAAAAATTTGTGCTCTTAAGGAGAAAGGGGCACTGTAGCTCTCCCATGCAATACCTTTAGGGCTTTGCTTTGATTTCTTTGATCAAATCTTAAACAGTCTTACAAAAACAAAACCCGTATTTTTCAGCAAAACAGCATTATAGTGCTTTCTGTTTTCTGACTGCTCCTTTCCACCAGTAACCATTAACTGCTGGCACTAGTGCCAAGTTTGTTACAGAGAGATTAATGCTGGCAGCACAGGAGCTTCTGAGCTTTTTAAAATAAATTTGGCACCAAGCACTAAAAGGGTTCATCATCACTGATCTAGATTATATCCTTCTTTATCAAGAAATAAGTTTCAAAATTCCTATCTAAATAAATACTCCCAATTTATTTGTATTTTGTTTCACTAGATTAATGCATATAGGAAGAATTCCCTGAAGTCATCTGCAAACTCACTGCATTTATCATTCACTATCTCTAAAAAACTCATGTCTGCAGCTTTAGTGTGATGTAACTGTTATTATACTCATCTTCATTATCACCATTTTAGCTTTTGCCTCCCACACTTTTTGCCATTGTAGCTCATGTCTGGTCTAAAACCAGGACCTAAGCTAGCTGAGGCCAGCAGCTGTCTTTTTAATATCATGTTCAGGGTCTAGCATAAAGGAGCACTAGTTCCTGACTAGAACCTCAACATGCTGCAGCACTACAGATGTTAAATATCATAATAATGATTGTATCTTCCTTACACTGTGATTATGAACAAAGCTGTACATCTTTCAGAGAGCCCTTGTTTTCACTTTTCACCAGCAGCTGAAGCAAGAAACACATTTCCATTACAAGATGAAGCTGTACAATCTCATCCAACAAATGATCTCACCCTGACCCTCACACTAACTTTGTTATTAAGCAAAAACAGGCACATTTTCAAATATTGATTCCAACTAATGTCTGATCCTAACAGGCATGATCTTATCGGGGCCCCACTATAATAGAACGAGTGTCAGAGTTAAACAGAATAGGTTTAGATAAGATCACAATCTTCCTCACCATGATGTGATGCTATCACTGAGTGAGTAAGTAATTATCATTAATAGATATTGGCAACAGGAAGAGTGGTCACTGCTAAGATCTAAACAAATTTGTGCATGATGAAATAAAACAAGTTCTACCTGGATATTTTATATGCCCTAAGAAACTTTGCTGTCTTTATTTTTTCTTTGACATTATAGATATCGAATTAAGAGAGAAAAATTGAGGAGCAACATTGCTACCTTAGTTTATTCTGTACCTTCTGTTTTGTGGCAAATTGCCACTTTAGCCTTCCTGCTGCTTTCCTGATGTCTACATTGACCAGGTGTTCCATGCCATGTTCTGTTGACAGACCCTGCTCAAAGAGTTGCCTGAAGAGCCATGGCCACAGCTGATTTCATGGTGCCCTTCCTTGTTAGCAGACAGTGGAGCACCAATGAGCTGTCTGACATGAGGTGTGGGAAGCAAAGGCTCATCTTTCTGGACTTTGAGCCCTACAGCTGTTCCCTTACTTGAACTATTCTTTGCAGGAATATGAGCAGTACCATGGTGGGCCAGCCTAGAGGACTGGCCTCTAAGCCACAAGCTTGACAGACATCAGGTTTGGTTTGGTTTTTCCTTCAGTATTTGTTTTGATCGTGGCAGACTTTCTGCATTCTCAGAAAAAGGTGGTACTGTAAAAAGGAATATCTGCTTTGATGTAGCAAATTCTCTGAGAAACTCTTAAAACTTTCTCCCCTAAACCTGTTAGCATGTAAGGTCAAAACAGCAAAGAATGAAAATAATATTTATAGCCCTGGAAAAACTGCTATCAACCTAGGAGAACTGAAATCACCAATATATATAAAAAAGGTCAGTTGATGGTTATGTATGTGTTTTTTGTAATGAAACAGGAAAAGCATAGCTAAACTTCCATATACTGCACCCATACAAAAATAATACATGGGAAATGCCTCTCAAAAATAGGCAAGTGTGCAACACATGGAATTAAAAGGACAGTATCAGATTTCCATGGAGCAATGTTCTTTATGTGATTGTGATAACAATCCTAACCTGTAATACACTATTTTTCACCCTTACAGACATTAGCTAATTAGGTAATTTTTAAATATTTCTAAATGAATAGCATACTTGCCAAGATTGCACAAATATTAGTCTTATAAACAGAAACCTACAGGCAGCTTTTCTACTTATCATCATGTATTTGTCTTCTCAAATGTGTGATTAACTCCAGAGCACTGAAATCTTTTTGATAATCACTGAAGATGAATGTATCAGGACAATCAGCAGCATATGGAACACAGAATGCTGCCAGATGTTAACACACTAAAATAAAGCAGAACCATCCATGTACTCTGTATCTTGTCTAAAAATAAAATACTCATTGACCTTAACCCTATCAAACCAGCCCCATCTTCAAGGTCAAAAAAAAATAACAAATATTTATCTTCTATGAAGAGGTTTGCAGACTCGCAGTGTTCAGTGTCATGAAATGCTAAGAATACCTCAGACCTACTGCTCTGAATGAAAGTTTGGGGTGCTCAACATCTCCCACTGGCTCTCAGTGTTAGGCAAAACCAAGCCCTAAGTGCATTATTAATCAATGTTGGAAATTTGGGGTCATTGTGCTTTCTTTTTCATTGTGCTTTCTTTTTCATTGCTTTATATGTTTTCAAGGATTACACATGGAAACAGAAAAACACCTAGGTAGAGTAAAAAATACAGACATGTAAATCTCTAATGCATACTTTACTTGGAAAAGATTTGCACATGCTCTGTGTTGCCTTGAAACAGTAACTTCAACCATCTTTGTTATCCCAATACAAGGTCCTGCCCAACAGTGCAGCCAGAGAAATACAGAAAACAATGAGAACATCATGATTGTATTTCTGAAGAGTTCAGGAAATGTCATAGTTACGGTAGTTATAGTGAACAAACAGACAGTTAAGTATCTTTGGCATGACTAACAAGCAAGTGATTATTAAAGGTCAGAAAGGTCATTTAGTCCCAAGTACACCACCAGCCAGAGCAAGCTAGCAAGTGTAACTCTAAAGTCACTTAAATCCTGCAACAAGTGCTAACAATTGGCTTGGAAGAGGGAATGTCAGGAATGTTAAGGCGGCACAAACCACATCAAGTGGTCTCTTTCTTTGTGAGGTCAACTTTGTAAACATGGATATTTGTCTTACTTGTAGTGGTGGAGGGGGAAGCGGTTTCAAAAGTAATCAGTGCATGTGCAGTCATTTACTGCATACAGGTACTCTTTCCATATGTATTTAAGAGATTTACTAGCACAGAAGCAGAAAAAAGCTCTGAGGATGTCAGTGATGCCAAGAGCCTCCTTGCTGATGTTCTCACATCCAACCCATAGCATGTTCTCTGTTTTTCATCCTGGCTAATCGGGGCTCTGGTACCTGATAGTGGAGGACTGACTATAAAAATGAAGATTCAGCTTGCTCCCTGAGGCACACTGTACCACCAGATCAAAGTGCAGACACTTGGCATCACGGAAATGAAATACCAATGCTCTCACTATGAAAATGTGTGACACAGAAACCTGGGACAGTGATCCTTAGAAAGCTGGGACAATGATCCATATAAATTAGACAGCATTCCGTAAAAGAGAAGGTAGAGACAACTTAGGAAAAAAGTCCTAAGTGAAACTGAAAATAATGTTTTGAAAAAGCTACACTAATTTAATCATAGAATCATAGAATCGATTGGGTTGGAAAAGACCTCTGAGATCATCAAGTTCACCCCTTGGTCCAACTCCAGTCCATTTACTAGATCATGGCACTCAGTGACATGTCCAATCTCAGTTTAAAAATCTCCAGGAATGGTGAATCCACCATGTCTGTGAGCAGCCTATTCCAATGCCTGATTACTCTCTCTGGAAAGAATTTCTTTCTGATATCCAACTTGAATTTCCCCTGGCAGAGCTTGAGCCCGTGCCCCCTTGTCCTATTGCTGAGAGCCTGGGAGAAGAGACCAACCCTCACCTGGCTACAACTTCCCTTCAGATAGTTCTAGACAGTGATGAGGTCACCTCTGAGCCTCCTCTTCTCCAGGCTAAACAACCCCAGCTACCTCAGCCTCTCCCCACAGGACTTATGCTCCATCCCTTCACCAGCCTTGTTGCTCTTCTCTGGACCTGCTCCAGCACCTCAATATCTTTCCTGAACTGAGGGACCCAGAACTGAACACAATACTCAAGATGTGGCCTCACCAGCGCTGAGTACAGGGGAAGGATCACTTCCCTGGTCCTCCTGGCCATTTGGCTATACATAGAATGTTAATTCTAACTTTAGTTGGCTTAAAACTGGATTGGAAAGGGAGAATATTCAGATGAAAAAAAAAACAACAAAACTTGCAGGCAATTAGGAAGGGACATGCCAAAGAAATATAGCATCTTACTTCCTTATTTCTCAGCTAGCCCTTGTTATATTTCAATTAGATTTTGAAAACAGTATCCTATACTGGTTTGACCAACTGTCTAGCTTCCTGTAACATCCCATCTGCCATCTTCTACAAAAAACAGTATCTCATTCTGGCCTTTTAAAGCCAATCTTGAAAGATTTTAGCTACCTGCAGGCGTTTCTGGGCAGCCAAACAAGTGAAGTTGGCTGCAGACATTTCTCAGCACCAGGGTGCCAAAAGCACAGGGTCATCTGGTTCTTTTCCTTCCCCGACACTGCAGTTCAGCTGTGCCTACACCACTCCTGTTGCCTCGGTCCAGTCTGTTCTTAAACACACCAGCCACAGATTTACTGCAACCTCCTGAATCTCCTTCAGCTTTTCACTCTCATTAACATTACAAAGTTCTCTTTTGTGTCTAACCTAAATCTTCTCTACTGATACCTTGCTGAGTCTGGAAGTATCACTTAATGCAACCCATCATGTCCTTCCATGACCCATGATCCAGGCAGACCCAAGAAGTGAGGGAAACCCTCCACCACGGATGAACACAGGACTAAGATGATATTTTCGCTTGGAGGAGAGAAGGTGAATTGACCAGTGTAAGAAAAGAAATAGAAGTAAGGTAAAATAGTGGATCCCAAAAGAGAAAAATGCAATCTGGAATTTAACAAATATGAACAAGATCCAGTATTTAATGTTGTAAATGCAACCACATTCAAGAGGAAGAAACACCATAAAAGCAAAGCAGTAAGACTAATACTTACTATGAGGTCCACTGCAAAATTAAAAATTAGCAATAGTAGGACCAGGCCAGCTTCAACACAAGCAGAAAAGAAGGAATTAAGATATTTTGGATCTACTATTGTTTTCTGCTTTATTGCTCTCTTTCCTTCATGCTAATTTGCCCCAATTTTCTTTCAAAAGTGAGGACAACAGCTTGTAGGTGGGGGAGAGAGGGAAAGATTCTTCCTCACCTCCCCAGCTTCGAGGCACACCTCCCTCGGCTCCCCTAAACTTGTCTTTAATGTCCTCACACATGGCAGGAGTGCCAGTTTTGTGTTTAAAAAAAGTGGTCACTCATCCCCCAGATCACAGACTGTCATGTGGGAAAAAAAGCTTCAAAGAGAAAAAAGTATTTGGGGAATGTGAGATGCTTATAAATAAATACATAAATAATTATTAAGATATATGAAGCATTTATTAAAAAATCTATGCATTTCAGATATCAAATCAAATGTCAAAAACAAGATATAAAAACTAATCAGTGACAGGGAGAATTTTAAATTATAAGACATATTCTCAGAGGGAGAATAATCTACATAAACTATGATGATATCTCATATGCTATGTAGTTTATTCAAAATGCATCAGTGGTGTTCCGAATGCTATCCTTCCCTTACAGTACACAAAGGACAGTATTTTGTCTATACAAAACTCAATTATTCCCTGAGCATGTTCAGAGAACTCAAAAAATATAACTATGTTTAATGATTCACAAGTTATGAAGCATTTTGTAGATGCATTTTAACATTTCCTTTTCTCTCTAGTCTGTGAGATACTTGATAAAATGCATTAGTAAAAAGAAAGGGGGCAAATATTATTAATTTTCAGTTATTTAAGATGGGATATAAATATCACAGAGTCATTTAGGCTGGAAAAGACCTCTAAGATCATTAAGTCCAATCTGTGACTGATCACCACCTTGTCAACTAGACCATGGTAGTAAGTGACACATTCAATCATTTCTTGAACACCTTCAGGGATGGTGACTCCATTAGCTTCCTTGGCAGTTCATTCCACTGTTTAACAACCCTTTCTGTGAAGAGATTCCTCTTGATGCCCAACCTGAACCTCCCCTGGTGCAGCTTGAGGCTATGTCCTCTCATTCTGTCACTAGCTGCTGGGAGAAAAGACCAACCCCCACCTTGCTGCAAGCAGTGAAACTATATAAATACAAAACAATATAAAATACAACATATAATTTATCATGTATGGAATGTCAGGACCCACAAAAGAAGCTATAAATAAATAACTTCATCCAGCAGAGTACTGACTTTGCAGCCCCTGCTGCGGCCCTTCCCCTGCTGCAGGTGGTCTGGGGCTGGTAGGGAAGGTAAGGAGAGCAAGCAACAGTGCCTCCTGTGCTCTTTGCTCTGGAGCCCTAATGGCTGGAGCTGATCATCTTTTGAGCACCTCTGGAGCCTGAGGAGCCACCACGGGATTAGATTGATGAACTTGTTATTATGGCTTGATAAATGAGGTTCAGGATATTTACAAACTTCACTCAGCTCTGAATTTCTCACGCCAAGCTCTGTATTGCTGATATTTTGGTGGTGCAAAGTAGATCTGCTGCATCTGGAAAGGACGCATTTTGCTACTGGCTGTGTGATACTAAAAACATCATTAGAAGAGGAGTTACAGCTGAACAGTGAGGAAACTACAACAAAATGATAGTATTTCAAATAAAATTGAATCTTAGGACCTAGTAACAATTAGCACTTTCTTCTGATTAGAATATGCTACTTTTATACACTCACAATCACTTACATTTTGTGTATATATATATATAGTACGTATACACACTATATATTTTTTACTTTATATTTACATAGGCATTTTTATATATTTATGTGTTCACACATAACAGTAATAATTAAACTTATCATCAATATTGAGAGGTTTTTTTCTATTCAAAACATTCAAAACCACACTTTCACAGAATGCAGTTACTTTGCCTGGTCATGAAACAACCAGAAATACCTTTTATTTCCATTATTCTTGAAAATTTAAAGGCTACTTCTCTCAAGCGTATTCAGACAGAAATGGAACTGATCTTTGGAATTTTGATCATTCCATCACACTGTATGGAGGGAAGCAGCAGGCAGCCACTGACTTAACTGAAATCACAGGTCAATTCCTTTACTTGAAGTATTTTTTTTATTTAAATGAAGATAGACAATAATTTCAAATATTGTTATTGCTACTATGATACGGTATCTTGGTCTGCATTTTTATTAACCTAAACAAATTTTGACACCACCAAAATGTGAATTTTCTTTTCACACCAAAATTTTCTCAACAACACACTTTTATTCCAAACAACTACCCACTACTGCCTCCATGAATCTTATGGAAAACATTGATTCATGTTTTCATAATCCTATGCATTTGTATGTCCAGACAGCACATCTCAACAACATACTGAGCGGAACACAAGAGCGACCACAGTTCCAGAGGCTACAGCATCACAATGCCTTTTTCCACTACCAAGGTACTCTTAAGGCTAACTACCCTTGGGCAGGCAAAGCTTTATGTGTAATAGCCCCCAAAATACCCAAGAGTCTCCAGGATTCTGTATTTTCAAATGTTCAAAGAGAGAGCACAAGCCTCGGTCCTTCATTTCAGTGCCCATTGTAACTACCAAATTCCTGGCTTAACAATGCAAACATCTTCACAGCCACAAGCACCTTCATGGCTTTATGTTCCACTAAAACAATGGAGCTAGAATTTCCCATGCTTCTTCTATGAATGTGAAACTATTGAAAAAAAAGTGCCAACATTTTAGAAACTGAACTTTATTTCAGATCAAAAAAACCTGTGTTAACATGTAGTGAGAAGTTATTTAAAAACAGGCCAAATATTTACATCTGATATTTTATATTTGCTTAGTCTATAATACTTAATTTTCAAAAATAAGAAGTATCATCATAAAAAGCCTGAATTTAAAAAAATTTCCTCAGAAATTTGACATTAATGTTAAATTCCTTATCTTAAATGTGGGTATAGAACTCCTGCCTATTAGGTAATGCAGTGCAGTGAGCTACATGAATGACCTTGCATGGAGATAAACTATTTCTCTGGCATAAAGTTTTTAAATAAGACTACATCCCATTCTAAAATTTGTGTTATAAATTTAGCAAAATCTACAATGGCAAAATAATCATTTGAGTCTTAAAGTCTGTGGTACAGAGAAGATTAAGCTAGCTAGAAAATTGTTAGATAAGACATAGTCCAGAAGCAGAAGAATATGTTGCTATTGAAGTTCATTGCAATGATTCTTTCTCAGCAGCTTGTCTTGTGGGTCCCTTCCAACTCAGCTTATTCTGTGATTCTGTGATCCTAAAAGGCAAAAGTCTGGCACTTCCAGATAGTATCTCCCTCTATGTATATCTGGGAGGCCCTGGACCAAATTTTCTTGCCCTTTTTTTTGTCCTAGGCTCCTGACTTTGGCTTGTCTCTTTCACAGGGCCATCCCCTTGCTCTGCTCTCAGCAGCTGCCTGGCAATGTGCCTCAGGGTACATTCCTACTTTCAGGAGGACCCCCTGCTGAAATGGAGCTTGCCAAAAGAGGACAGACATATTGAGTTTTCTCCCAGGGAACTGAGTTAGTTTAATGAGAATGATTGAAAATGTCTACCACTTAATTCCAATAGCATTAGAATAAATTCTGCTTTAATGGAGCTGCTTATAGCAAGCACCAAGTAACTGAATTATTTTTTAAAACTTTTCAAAGTTACAAGTGGTAGTTTTAAATCAATGTTAAAGTTCTGCTGTTCTGATAAACAGATATCGAAATGAACCAATGGTGTATGTTGTCTTAGAAAGGGCTACAGCGAAGGAAAATAGGTTAAAAAAAAGAAAAATTTTATGTAACACACACAATACCCCCCCCCGCCATTAACAGAATACTACATTTTGGAAATCATCCAATCAGAAATGAAGAACAAAAGGAAGAATGTAACGTCAATTCTGTCAAATTTGTATGTCCCTTAAATATTTAATAACCTCAAATTAAGGCTATGGTAATGGTGTGCAGTACTAGTATCAGTGTACTGTTAGCATTTAGACAGAGGTGTAGGATCAAAGTGCTCTCTCTTTTAATGTACCATGTTGCTTCATCACTGATTTGCAATCTAGAAACTATTTCTGCAAACTGGGAAAAATACTTTTGGCATTTTTCAAAACTGGGCATTTATTCAGATACTTACCACATCTCACTATCATATTAGTAACATGTTTGAAATTATCCCTTTTCTGTAAATATAAATCAAAGAGCAAAATTAACTTTAAAAAAAAAAGTGTCTAAACTACAATGATGCACAGAATTTTTTTTAAAAAAGTTTTTCTATCATTCCCTCCTCAACTACATGTCTATATAAATGTGAGAACACTTGGTGAAAGGTAAGGCAATGTGAGATGATGTGTTCTCAAAGACCACTGTTGATGGCCATGTGGATGCCCACATCATCTTGGCATATCTCAATATTTTTAAATGTTTCGGTTTGTATGGAGTGGTCTCAGGTTATGCTAGAGGAGGTTTACAGTACATATTAAAAAATCTTCCTCAGTGAAAGCATGGTCAGATATTAGAAGAGGTTACCCAGATAACTGGTGAAATCACTGCCTCTGAAGTGTTCATAAGACATTTGGAGGATGGTTCAGTGGTGAACATGGTTGTGTTTTACAACCTTAATGATTCTGTGCTATACGGTTCTAAGTGGCCAAGCCCAACACGTTCACAGTGGAGCAGCACCTGGCTGTTGGTGTGACACCATGTGCTGTCCTTAAGTGCTGCAACAATAACACCTGCTCATGTTTAGGACAGAAAGAAGTGATCTTAAACTAGCCCTAAATATTAAAAGACTGACAGTAATAGTTGCAAAAATGAGAAAGAAATGCTTTTGTGTTCACTGGACATAATTAAAGGTATAAAATTAGTATAACAAAAATTAGAATCAAGGTTCATTACTCAATACACTATTTCTGATAATTAAATATAAAAAGGGCTTTGTGCTACTAAGAGCCATAATCTCCATTTGCAGCTAAATATCTAAAGATAAAATCTACCTCATCCTTTTCCATGTTTGAACAAGAGAAACAGAGACTACAGACTGGCTACAGCTTGACTATGGACAGACTAACAGCTGCCATAGTGGTCATGCAGCACCTCCAACCAAGGTTTCCAGAAAACGCTTGTGAATATTAAAGTCGCTGTCTAACCTACACAAGGTTTTTGACCCAAAGTGACCAGTCACAGATGAGGCAGTGAGTAACTTTGCTGTATTTTGAACCTTGGAACCTCAGCTCCTCACATGCTACCCAGTTGAAGGGTTCTGTGACCATGTCTTCCAGAACAAGCATCTCTTTGGCACTGAATCTCCCAGATCCCATTAAAGAGTCCTTGCTGTGTCCCACTGCTTGTCTGGCCCAGCCCTCCACACTCTTCTCCAGTGGCTTCCCTTTACAGCCACATTGAATCCTCTATCCCTTATCAGGCCAGTACAGACCTATCTCACATGCTCCTCCCTGTGACATGGAGATGAAAATGGGGGGCTGCATCCAACTGCTCATTGTTTTGCTTCACAAAACCATGCCATGGGCACAGATTAACACCAAAAACTAGACTGAAGCAGCCAAGCGAAAAGGCCGCTCAGAATGCCTCCACATGGCTGCCAGAGCAACTGCTGCTCGACCTCTGTCATGGGCTATGCAGTCACTGCTGCTTTCATTTCCAAGGGCCTTATTCCCACCAAAGTGCCCCCTGAAACAGCTGAAAAAAGGCAAGTGAATGGCTTTTTCTCAACTAGGCTGCTAGTGCCTTGAATTTAAATCTGCTTACACACAGCAGGCTCCTCTTTCAGTGGGCTGTATGACCAACCTACAGAGGTCTTCTGCTCTTCTTACCTGCATGATCATATTAGATTTGGCATTTGTGCAAACCCACTTTCCCGTTAAAGACAAGAATCACAAGCTAGGAATCCCATGCTCCAAAATATGTCCCCGTCTACTTGTAGGTAACCATGAACTACTGAATTTTCTGTGATGCATCAAGGCACAAAGTTGGAGCCTTCTTGGTGAAACTAGAGATCAAATCGTGCCATCTTCCTTTCTACAGCTCAGTTCTCACCAGCAGTTTCTTAGGACTATCAGCTATTATGGAACAGTGAATGAAAAGTGAAAGTGATGGAAGGAAATGGAAGGCAATAACCTCTGCCCAAATGTGCAGACAGGTACAAACTATGCAGGCAGTTGGGAGCAGAGGAATTTTGCCAGTTTGGCAAAATTACAAGAACAGATCATTAAAAGCATCTAGATATGAGATGTCTCACCCTAAATTTAATAAAAGTATCTAAATAGATATCTATATATATATTTAATAATGATATAAGGAGTTCTTAAGGTCAGATTGGAATAAAAATTAAATACCTAGACAAGTTTTAAGATCTGAGACTCACTTGTTAAAACCAACATTCTTAAGATTTCTGGTGGCTGCATCCAGATTGTTTCACCAACAGTAACACTATTGCAAAGGCAAACACTATTTCATAATGTAATTCTCTGTAATTCATGAGTATTGGCTAAACTCATAGATGAGAAAAATGAAGACCTTTATTAGTCATTGAGCTATTTCAAGTCTACCGTTAGAGTCTGAGTATTCTTCAGTCCTGATATGTGCCTTGCTCTATTATATCTCTTGACACTTCTGGAATACTATTGATGAAGTCAAATACTGCTACTCCTATTACAATTGTGAACAGCATTTAAATATTTTTTGTTCAAGGTACCCAGCCTTCCACTAGTCTGAGATGTATACTGCTAATATACTTCAAGATAGAAACTTGAAAGATCTAAAAAGTAATTGACATCTGGCACAGTGACTCAATTAAATACTGTGCTGAATTAATTAACTTGCTCTGTCTCCTAAGCCAACAGCAGTGAGACTGTGTTCAGCAACACAGCACTGGTTGAAACAAGTAATACTTCAACAGGGTATTACATGTACAGGCTGCATTCAGTGCAGAGTGCAAAGTAAGCTGTAACTGTTATAGCTTGACAATGAATCCTGTCAGGCAATGTCACATTGCCAACACTAAACAGTTAAGTCAGGTAAAGTACTTGTAGTCAGCCACAAACATATTTCCCATTAAAAAAGGTAGCAGCTGCAAAAACTATGATATTTATTTCCCCGACAGTCCCTGAATTTTTCTTTTCTTTCCTCTCTATACCAAAAATCCACATTTTCCAAAAATTATTTGATGAACAGCAGAGAACATGCATGATAGTAAGATAAGTAATCAAATGTGTCAAGCAAACAAAAAACTCATAAATAAACCAGAACTACTTCAAGAAAAAAAAAAGAATAAAAGAAAAATATGTAGAAGCTGACACTGGGTTTTTGTTGCTTAAACGGTAAATTAAAGTTGCATCAAAAGGTTTACATTTCTTCACAAAGCATTCTAAAGTAACAAATGTAGGATTACAGGAAACATCTGATATTTGAGAAAAAGAAACAATACTTAGAATCACAGAATAATTCAGGTTGGAGGGGACCTCTGGAGGCCATCCAGTCCAAACTCCTGCTCGAAGCAGAGCAAACTTCAAAGTCAGATCCAACTTCAAAATTAAATCAGATTGCTCACGATGATATCCTGTTCAGTTTTGATTTTTTCAAAGGATGGACTGGCTCAGAGGACAAAGCAATATTTCTGAGGAATGAAGTTCTATTTACAGGAACCTTTTCAAATTTCCAAATGTATTTATATTTGTAAGCAAATGTAAAATCTTTCAAGTGTTAGCAAAAATAGAGTAAATGGTTTTAATTTGACAAGAAACAAGATACTTTTCCAGTTTAGAGAAAGTTTTAGAGAAAAAAAGTCCTTAAGATTTTCATCCCACACCTCTCTGAACTATTTTGAGAAAGTTTTTCCATCCTATTACAATCACCAAATTAAAAGTCAGTTCTGTTTACTGCTTAATTACCAGTTCATCAAACCCAAAATATCTTAGCTAAATGTTTTTGATACAGCAAAAGTGGTATTTGCCCAAATTTACAAAGTAATACCAGACCTTAATACATGCCTGTGCTACCAAAGGGGAAGCAGGCTCCTGCTAGAAGGACTGTAGTTACTCCAAATCTCCATCAAAAACCAAAAGTGAAACATTTGACTGCTGACATGTTCAAAATTCATCCTGAGAATATCTGATAATGATGAATTTTGTAGTGGAGGGTCAATCACAATCAGCTCTCCTACTTATTATCTTCATGTTGTATGTACCTGAGAAAGTGGTACCAGCAGACAGGGCAATTCTCCTAAAGTATGGGAGTGTGCATTGACTTTGAGCTACAACAGGACTAAGGTTTCTGTTACGTGAAAGTTGATTAAAGTAGTAATGGTGGAATTTAGAAAATTATTTGAATTACAGGTCATTGTCAGAAATAAAAATTAAATGGATGGTGAAAATGGAGACAAGTATTCAAATCTTCCAGTTTCTCCTTTCTAACAATAAGCCAATTTGACTGTGCAGTACTTTTACCAATCTATTTTGTATTCAGGTGCCTGAATGGGAAATCTGATCTTGGTTGGGAATACTGAAGTCTAGGAAACTTAGACAAAGTTTCAAGGCACTTTCTATAACATTTCTTAGGAACTTGTGACCAATAAATTACACTAAAAAGTGAAAAAATATTAAGATTTTAAATGGCTACTGTGTACTCAGAATAATGTTTCGCTCAAATTTTAATACACATATTTACAGAAATAGCATGCATCCTATCCAGGAAGCCCTTAGCAAGAGAACTCTAATATATAGGTATGGTTCTACAGGGAAGACTTTAGGACTATCTCTATTTCTCCCATGTCCACATAACCCGTCTCTCACACTGTCCCAAATGATCCATCAGCACCTTAGAGCTCCTCACTCCCTCCAGGTCCTCCAAGGGAGGACCATAACTAGTGTTGGTGAACACTGGGAAGCTCAGCTTCTCCATTTACAGCACAGATTTATGTACCCCAAATATATGTAATCCCTTTCTGTGAAAACAGTTGCACAGGTCTTTATGCTAAATACTTTCAATGCAAACTCTGAAATAACAAACAGTGATCAAGCTGCAGATAATGGTTCTTCAGAAGTATCCCCGAGCGCAATGCAATGCATGTTCCAAAATTGTTTAAACCCTTCTTCTAGACATATTGTTTCCTTACTGAAATTCTCAGAAAATTAATCTGAACTGCACACAAACAATTTTGAAGCTCAGACTTAAAACCAATACAAACAAAGAAGAAATAAAGACCTAGGAATTATATGATTTTCAGTGCACTGAACTGAGACCAGCAAAGTATTACTTTTAAGTAATATGGTCCACATACTTTCTGCAATCAGAATAAAAGACAAGGCTTATTGAGAATATATTATATGACAGGTGTCTTTTGATGCCTTTCAAAAAAATGTTAATTTGATGGAAGATTTGGCTATATTGGGTTGCATTAACAATAATGCAAATTTAATTAATTTTATCCTAAAATAACATAGTTATTTATTTTTGTACCATTTGTTAATATAAATTAGGTATTCAACAGTTAATGTTATGAAAAATTAAGAAAGACACTAAAAAAAATCTGATATTTCTACTGAAACACAACAGCTTGGTTCAGCAAACAAGGAAGTGACATTTCCCTTCTGTAAAATAACAAGTTAAATACTATTAACCTATGTTCCAAATAACTTCATGTGGATGGTTGCCATAGATGAACTAATTGGAAAAGAGCCAAATACCACTGTCCATTAAAGCTAACAATGCCTGTTTTCAAATGCTCTGCCTGAGTAGCAATTCAGGCTATTCCCTAAAGAGTAACACACAATATAACAAAGCGAAGTGTCTCAGAGCATCTACGTACCAAGGTGTTGTTATTCAGATCCATCTTCCCAGCAAAAGGCCCCCATGTTGTTCCAACCGGAAGCTGCTGCCGGCTCTGAATCTTGCGCTCCCCGTCTTTCTGGACCACCTCCAACTCTCCTGCAAACAAAGAAAACAAGCAGTGTTGAGAGTACTTTCACTCATGCCTTGACAACAACCACCTCTGCCTTTGTGTTGGTTTTATATGCACAATGTTCTGAGGACCAATATAATGAGAATTAATTACGCTTGTCTGAAAAACAACTGATCTTGTCATCCTGCAAAAGAAAAACAAACCTTTTCCCCTTATAATTATATTCAAATTTGGTTTAGGAAATCATGTTCCTTTCTTGCATCTTTTCACATGTGTTAGAGTTTGAAAGCAATTTTTTTCAGAATAGCAGTTTCATCAAAGTTTTTAAGAAGTGCTGAGGAGGGGAGAGATGACAGCTGAGAGAGTGCAATAGCAGCCACACCTGGTGCATTAACCTCACTCATGCATTTTGCTGCACATTTTGAAGCATACATTTACTAAAAATTTGAGATATGTAGTGATATAAATCCACATCTCTGAGATACTATTAAAAACATTTACTACAATTACAGAAAGGATTTTGAACTAACTGAGGTTTTACAGGCAGTAACATTCCACAATTGGATTGAAACTAATTGTTTACTTAAAGTTATAACAAAAATATGTAAAAGCAATGGGAAGACTATATAATGATTTTTAGTGTGTGCTAATTTGTATTTTCTTAAAAGCAAATTTTATTTTTGAAAGTAATGACTTCAAAATTGACACTTAAAAGTGAAATTATTTCTTTAGCTCACCTTAACTATTCTGGATTTTCCAGTAAAGAAAAAGAATAATAAACAATTGATCATTCTCATGGAGGCAAAATAGAATTCAGTTTCCACCTTTCTCCCCCGTATTTTTTCACTTCATTTCAAGATTAAAAAACAGTCTGAACAACTCTTCTTTGAAAGCAGTCTCTTCAGTAAGCCTATTTTTCTATCAACAAATGTTTCAATCAAAAATACAGCAATAGTTAAATTTATATACACAATTTTTAATATTATTTGCTAAAACAATTATCGTAAATTATGGGTTCAGATTTTCAGAGGGATAGAACAGAACTAGGAGAGGCTTATCTGTGTTTTTCTTGTTAGATGTTTTAAGTGTATTTCCATGCTCTTGCACTTCCAAGTTCTGCCCCTCCTGAAGGTACGTAAAAAATCTGTTGTTCTCTTGAGCAGCAGAGCTCACCTCGACTTTGCTGCAGCCATGATTCCTCATGACCTGTTTTCCATGACTGCTAAAGCCCTTTCCTCCCTCTCCACACCAAACAGATGAAACCATGATTCCTGTCTTTTGCACCAGCACATCTCAACAACTCTACCCCAAATCACAATGGTGCTTTTCCATAGACTAAAGTCCAACTGTGCAAGGAGTCAACTCGTCACAGATTTAGAACTGTTGGTTGTTGTGAAATGAACCTCAGGCCACAGGAAGTGAGTAACTCCTGGCTCAGCCTCCACAGATTTCCCCGAGCTAACCATTCCCATAGATGCCTGGATTTACATTACAGTTAGGCTAAAAAGCTTCTCCTTGTTCAGAGGGGTTAATCTTGACTGTTTTCCAAAAGATGACTTGGCTTCAGCTTCCATTTTCAAGCACAGAAATCTAAGTTTCACCTCTGAGTGTTGCAGATTACAAAACTACTCTATGTAAAATTGTCCATCAGATCCTTCCTGCACACTGGAACAGATCTAGGAAATAGAGCTGTATGGGTTTACAAAAGCTTCTATGTATGTGAGTGAGTTCACATTATGACAGTGCTATGACATTTTAAAAGGCAGTATGTGAGCAGGAAAGCTTATGTATTAATTATATCTAATTTACACACGTGATATATATGCATCCAAACAGAAAAAAAACACATAAATTCATTTTTTCTTCTCACAGTCACATTGTTACAAATTGTATTAACTTTAAAAAAACTCATTATATGTTAATTATGGAAGAGAAAAATTGCAAGGTAACATGTTTATCACTTAGCTATACTACAGCATTTTCTCTCTACACAGAGATGAAAACTGCATTTGCTTGCTTTCACACACTAAAAAACAGCCATGTCTATGGACATGTCACATTTAACTGATACCAGAGGAATCATGAGAATCTTTGAAAACCCTTTTAAAAAATAATTCAGCCTCCCTTTCTGCCACTGACATTTTTCATTTGAAAAGGGTTCAGACACAGTCAAACAGTGACTCCTTATCTGTACCTGTGGATTTACAAGCAGGCCTGTCTTTTAATGGATTAAGAACGACAAACTTAGGGCAGATCATCCAGTGATATCCAAAAACCTACTGAAGTTTTAAGGTACACATGATTACACATTATATTTTAAATAAAATTAATAACACGAATCTTACACTGGATAAGTAGTTCAGGTTCAAGGCAAACATAAGATCAAGCATTATTTTTTTCCCCAAACATGTAATTTTTCCCTCCAGTTGATAATTAAATAAGCTAATACAGATTTTTTTCTCCCTTTCATTCTCCAAGCTATAGTTCAGGCAATCCCTTCCAACATCTACGAATACTTTGAAAATTACTACAGAAGGGATAACATCCTGCTGAATGGTACTGAAACCTGTGTTTTCCCACCCACTTAAAACACCACGACAGAGTATCAGATTACAGATAGGGTAACAAAATACTTGCTTAATAACTGTTTCTGTTTTCCTTCATCACAGTTCCTCAAAAAGATACATTTCTCTCTAGTCACCATGATCAGCAGCCATTTTCATGCTATGGGTAAATATCAGAGTTGGGAAGGATAACATGCTCACACGTTTTGGCAAATCCAGACAATTTGGCTATGTTTGTACAAGGTGTAGCACATTACATCTAGTCCTTGGCAAAGATTTTTTTTTCCACTGAAAATCTTTGTTTCTTTAGAGGAAAAAAATAAAACTGCCTCCAACATTTCTGTATTCATTTACAACATTTTGCTCCTCAGAAATTTCCTACTTGGTGAATGGTATCAATACCAGGGCACAGAGGGGCCCAGTCTCCCACTGATGTAATTGGGGCTGTCTCCCTACTCACCACTGACTTCCCACAAGGATTAAGTGGTTTAAGTGCCATGCCTGTTGTCCCAAGCAATGTGTGACTTCAAAGGTGTTTGCTGGAAAAAAAAGGGAACCTTGCCCTGTGACTGTTAACTAAAACAGTTTGATAAATGTATCAGCAAAAAAAGTTTTTCCCCTTCAGCCTCAGAAGAAGTTCAGATGTAAGTCTGAAGTACACTCTGCAGCTACCATTCCTGCACAACTGCTCAGGATCTTCACAGATTACATCAGGAGAAGGAAGAAGATCTGAGACTTCTTTGCTGTATTACCACTTGCAGTAAGATGTAAAGACTCAGCTGGTACTGACTCTACATACATGCTTGACCATGGAGATTCCAACTTGTGGGTATAAAAAGGAAATAAAGGATGAAAAACTGCTGTCACTTCCTTTAATCCATGCTCCAGCCCAAAGGAAGCAGACAACTCTGTGCGAAACACTGTCAGGTATTTCTAGTGATTAGTAATTGAAACCGACCACCTAAGTACTGAACATAATGTTCCTCCACATAACAGCAAATTATAATAGCATTCATTCACACCTCTGGAATAAAATATGTGATATACTCATCATTCCCATGGCAAAGTAGAGAAGCAGTTTTATTTTACTGTTTTCATCCTAGACTTGTCCGGTCTCCGATTGAAAAGGACAGCAAGAAGTGTAACAGAAGCAGCACAAAGAAATATAAGTAGAGAAGAAGTGATGCTCTGTTTTTAGTTTTGGCAAGTTAGGTAAAAAAATTACCTAAAAGACATTTCATTTAGTGATATTTACTTGCCCTTTCCTGGCTACAGAGCAAGTTTTTTTGTTGTTGTTGGTTTTGGTGGGCTTTTTTTCCAGTTTGTTCTTCAGGAACACACTTATTTCCAGCTTGCTGAGTAAGTTTATACAAAATATTTGAGACACACAGTATGGGCTAATCAATTTTGGTAAAAGATAATGCTGTTAGTGCTGTGGGCTGTTTCTCTTATCTTGTTGATGTAGCATACTTTTAAAGTCTGTGATTACTCAAAGACTTATGATAGCTGCACTATAAAAGAAGCCTCAAGTCATGACTCACTAGTATAGTACAAAGCATACCATGGCTTTTAAGATATTAGGCCACCTTGGTGGATAGAACATCAAGAATGAGAGGACTCAAATCAGGATTCTTTTCATACATACACATATTGTTTCAGGGATGTCACATAGGGTTTTCATAAAACAGAAGGTAGAGAGGTCAGTTTAACTTCGTATTCCTTTACAGCACCATCAGGATAATTTTTTTAAAAACCCTCCACAAAACATATACTACATACAGGAACACAACAACAGCTTTTGGCCCCTAACAGGATTTGACAGCAGTTTGAATACCAGAAGAATTCAACTATAGATAGTATTTCTGAAACAAAATAATACTAGCTTTCATCCATCTACCCACATTCTAGAGTAAGAAACAAAGGAGTGTGTATCTGAAGGTGAATGATTAACAGCGTTTTGTGGGAGAAAAATAGAACTACTTCATTCAGAAACAACTGTATCCAGATATATATACATTTAACATTTCTAAGGAAGTCACTGATATCTTTGGCAGTAGGCTTTGGTTGGTTGGCTGAGTGGTCGGTTTGGCTTCTTTTAATCAAGAAGAGCTTTCTAAGTGGAGTCAGTAAAAAACGAGTAAGCTCTTCCCCTGGTATAATCAGAGATTGGTAATTGGACATCATGAGGCTCTGCCAATTTCCACTACCAAATAGCTCCTTCTTT
Source organism: Pithys albifrons albifrons (assembly GCF_047495875.1). Taxonomy (NCBI): domain Eukaryota; kingdom Metazoa; phylum Chordata; class Aves; order Passeriformes; family Thamnophilidae; genus Pithys; species Pithys albifrons. The sequence continues at coordinate 47,747,598 of NC_092461.1, forward strand.
GCATATTTCCAGTCCACAGCCACCTGGCTCTCTAATGAGTATTTCTGCACAGCAGAGAAATTGTATATGCTGTGGTTTCAAACAAGGACTTCTCTGAAGCCAGAGTGAGCAAGTTAAAAACATTCTTAGAAGTACTTAATCACTGCCCAGGCCAGAACCCAAGATCTGCCTGCCATCCTATATGCACAGGAAGAATCTGCAATTAATATTTTTCTGGTGATTGCCTCCATTATAACAAACTAATACATGTACATTTGCACACCACAATTCACTGATAGCAAAGAACTATCCCATTTCCACTTCTCTGATTCCTAACAAGGTTGTTCCAATATTCAGTGCTCATATACTTGCTTTGCAAGCATAAATTGCATTACTGAGATACTTCCTCTAAATTCTCCTCCCTCAATTTTCAAGTCCCTGAGACATAACACATACTAAACTACAGTTTTGAACATAAACGTGAAATACGACATTCTCTATTCAAGTACTCCAGTCAAACCCTGATAAATCAGGCTGGCCATGCAGCGATCTTATCCCTTCTGACTCTTTAATAAATCGAACCTTGTGAGTTCACGCTGTTGGAAGTTGTCACTAAATGAAATTGTGACCTTATCCGATGTGTGAACTTATCCTGCTGACAACTACATTTATTGTACGGATAAGCATACAGGGGAAAAAAGAGGCTTTTGATAATTGTGATCTTACCCATATGCAACTCTAACAGATGGGATCTTTTTGATGTTCCATTAATGATTTGTCTATGATGAGCCTCTACTCAGAAAAAAAAAAATGGTCTTCATAGGTAAGTGGTCGAGGGACTGGTAAGTGGTATGAAAAGTGCACAAAGAGGAGTGGCTGACAGCAGTGACTCAGAAGCTATTAGCTTAACACAGAGCTTTGAATTAGCTGGTAATTGCACTGGGAAAGATAACATAATGGAAGTGGCAAAACAGTAACATTCCCTTTCCTCAGAACTCATTCACAGCCCCAAACCCTCAAACAAGTAACTCTGCCTATGAGGCAGTAACCCAAAATTTGCTATGCTAAGGCACTTCATGATGAATGAATGAATAATAAATACTGCATCCTCTTCCAGCACTGACTGGATGTTTGCCTCTGCCACTGTGGAAGAATGTTGGGTAACAGACATTCATAGAATCCTAGATTAGTTTGAGTTGGAACGGACCTTTAAAGGTCATGTATTCAACCACCCTACACTGAATGGGGACATTTTCAACAGACTCAGCTCTGGAGCAGTGTCACCCTGGAAAGAGAGTTGCTCTTCTGCTGCCTCTGTGGTGGTGGATTGCTTCTGAACGGAGTAGCCTTTTTTCTTTCTCTGAAGTTGCTGCCACCCACCCAGCAGCTCCTTCCCCTAACTGTGATCCCCTCAGTATCCAACCCCAGTTAAGGAGCAGGGTTAACCAAAACTCTTATCCATGTGGGAAATAGACACAAGGATAGCCCACAGGTACTAACGGCTCTGACCCACCGTTCTCCTTTGCCTATGCTTAGAAGCAGGTCTAGAGAGCAAACATCATGCAGGAAAAGATGCGACGTGAGACTTCGTTCCTAACTAAGATGCTTAATTTTGCCCCATCCTGACAATGCTCCCACAGGGCAGCTGTGCACTCTAGGTAAGGATGACAATTGAAAAGCCTTCTCGTTTTCTATAACAAAAAAATCTTGCTGCCCCCTACCTTTCTTTAGAGCCGTGAAAGTCAGAAGTAGTTTCTTTATCTCTCCCACCTGCTGCTAGTACTGCAAATGGCAGAGTGCAGGTGCTATCCTTATCTGCAACAGTGCTGTCCTACATCGGGCAATAAAGGGAAGGAAAGAGTATTGTCAAAGTGAGGATAGGGAAAAGTTAGGCAAAGATTTTCAGAGAAAAAGAGACCACAAAAGGATGAGAGGGGAAAATAAATTTGGAAAACAAGGAAAGAGAGAGGGAGTCTAGGGAAAGAACCATTTGAAGACCTAAGTTGGGTCTGATCAGGACACAAAGACAGAGCCTTTAAAAATAGGATCAGAAGATATTCAGGAAAAACGGGATGCAGAAAACTTGCCAGAATGAGAGAAGGGGTACACGTTTCCAAGTCTGAAACATGATAGAAGTGAATGAATTTACATTTAAAAAAAGAGAAAAAACTATTATGCTTTTTTAACCTAGGCATTTGTGTTGATACAATGCTTAATTCATCAGCTAAACCACTAAAATAAAATATTCTAATACCTGATTACTCAGCTGAATCCTAGCTTAAACTGAAGAATTAAAGTGTGTCTACACTGCACCCAGTGATGTGATTTCACCTGACATTTGGTGAAATCCATTCTCTACCTCAACTACCCACATAACCATGTATGCCACAAACTTCCTTGAGAATAAGTTCCATTACTGGTTAGCTTACACCAGGCTCCAGCCATGACGACAACACTGATATGGGACTCCAGACTGACTGATGTGACCAAGGGTATAGGTACTTAAGCAGCTTCAGATTTTCAACTGAGCTGCAGAGCTAACTTCAGTGATGTGAAGGTGGACTAAGTGTTGCATAGTTTTCATTCAGTGACCATAGTTTCAAAAGAAACGTATGCACTGACACTTCAAATTCAAAAATTCAAATATGTACTCTATTTGTATTAAGTTGCTTACATAAAATGAATACAAAGGTGAAGAGTTACATTCCTATAGTACCTCACACTTCTGTAATCTACAGAATTATTAGGAACACAGGATCCCATTCCAGATTAGAAAACCATACACCTATGGTGGTGAGGACAATCTGCATCAATTTGAAATGGCAATGTAACACCTACATTTGGGGGCACCTGGGAGAGAGGGCAACTAACTGAATAAATGTTAATAGCACATAAATTGAGTATCTACTAAAGAAATGGAAATGGCAAACTACATAATAAGTTTTCATTAAGTATGCCATCAAAATAATTTTTAAGGATTCAGATGAACTATTACAAAAGCACTGTTTTTTCTTGAAAGTCTGAAAGGAAGGAGTACCTAATGAACACTGCTGCTAGAGTTTGATTAGCTTTTTAATAGAATAGATTCTTACACAGCTCTATAGTAGACTTTTCCGTTATTTGGACTGCTTCATTGAACTTACAGAAATGTGCTCTAAGAAAGAAAACAAAAGAGACAGAAGTGGAAGAAAAAAGATATTTACTCAAGATACGTTAAGCAATGCCAAAGGTTTGTTCACTTGCTTCAGAATCAAGTTCCATATAATATGAATACTGTGTTTATATCAACATGTAGTCTGCAGACAAAGGCAAAATAAACCCAGCCACTGGGGCAAAATCCTGATCCTGCAATGAAATATCTTTAGTTTTCAAGCCTACTCACTACAAGAACAATTGAGACCTGTTTTTTAAGTCTAATTCTCATATAAGAAGATAACAAATCTTTTTGTTTTTCTCAATAATTTTCCATCTTCCCATTGGGACATGCAATTCAAGAGGTTTGTTACTCGCTGTATGTGTTGAGATAAACCTGGAGTAGAAGTGTTTTCAAAAATACAGAAAAAAAAAATCCCCAAAGGCAACCAGTGTAGCTGAAGAGCCTTCCCTGCAGTTCTCTGTGAGAGGAATACTGCCAATTCTGTTCTCACATGGACACTCCATACTGGCAAAAATGATTCTCAAATATATTATAACACTGCACAGATCCAGTGGGTTGAGGAAGTCCTTTATCCCAGCTACATGTAGCTTGCACAGCTTTGCTGCCTCTTTCTCCATCACAAATACATAGCATAAAGAAATGCCAGACTGGCAAGAGCAGGCTGATGATATTACTGAAGAGAGTTTTCTTGATAAGATCATCATCTAGTTTTGGACTCTTGGGTGTGCTCCCTTCCTCAGCAGAGGAATAGTAGCCCTTGATAAATGTCCCTTTGTGTGCAGATTCTCCCATGATACATGCAAAGACGTTTCAGTCCTGATTCTGTCTGCTTTTTTGTTGCTTCATATAGCTCAAATACAGTATATGTAATGCAATAGAAAGTGGGCACAATTGAAAATACAGCTTATGTAACTTAGACTGAAGCCTTTTCTGAGACAGATGCTATTCTGCAGGGGAGAAAATGAAACATTTCACTATCACCTATACCAAAGATCTTATGTTAGCATTTTATTTTTTACAATATTATTTGCAGAAGTATATGTGGTATTTTAATAAAATATTTAATAGACATTTGCATGTTCATCCAATATTATTGAATTTCTTTTTTACTTGGAAAAAGTGAAAAATACCAGTGTAGCCTGTGTTGTTAGCGAATGTAAAAAGCTACTGAAGTTAACTTAATATGAAGACTGCTGTATTAATATTGACGTAATGAAATATTTTACATGAAAAAATGTTTTGAAAAGTATTCTTTTTGACTCAAAAAGCACGAGTAGTGAGTGAGTGACTGTATCTGTGCTGACTTCTCACTTTACACTACTTATCCTTAGAGATAGAAGGATCTATTTTCATCTCATTTGTGTAACAGCCAATAAGTCATTTGCTTTCTATCAGATATGCATGCTCATAGCTATGAAACCTCTGTTTAAATGCCGATTTCTAGCTAAAAGTATGTGAGCCAAACTGTCCAAATGTCTTGCAAAAGAAGCAGATGCTTTAGCATGATTTTTCTTTTTCCTTTCAGTGTTCACAATAAAATTCTGAAAGGAGAGTACCAAGAAAAAGACAAAAATCCCAAAAAAGACTCAAATTTATCAGTATTTAGTGTGACAATCCAAAAGATCTAGTTACTGTTGAGATTAGGAGAGTGAGAGACAGAATGAGACAAAGGGAGATTGAATGCCATGCTCCACTGCATGCATGCAATATATAGTCACATCCATTATAAATACATTTTTTATGAAAAGTAACATTATTATAAATACTGATAAATGTAGTATAACTATAATGTAAAATATCAAGATTCAAATTAATAATTTCTGTACACTTGCTGGGGATGGCCATGCATAACAGATACATGGCTCTGCAATGCTCTGGCACTCATGACTTACGTGCTTATCTACATCTTCTGTGATCAAGTACTAGCAGTGACCAACACAGCTTTTTAACACTGTGCCAGACAGGAATTGACTGCTGGTTTTGGACATGGACCAAAGTACCCTCACTCACTCCTTCAGTGTCTCAGTCTGGACTGTCACTGCTTTCCCTTACAGCTACATCTTAGCATAGCCAAGACTTTGAAGTTGATATAAAGTGACGGCCACTTATAGGCAGACTTGTAACTTTGAGTGAAATAAACCCTTGAACAGAGACTGAGCACAAGTCCTGTGCACTACCTAAATCCTACTGTGAGGCTTACATAAGACTTAAGTAAAATACTGGCTTTGCAGCAGTCTTCTATACAGCAATGATCATGACCTTCACATGAGTAAATCACAGGGGCATCACATATATAAAGCATATCCCAAACTTTTGCCTTATCATCTTCCCTTTTACAGGCATGTGCTTTGAACGCTCCATGGCTTCTTGGACAGATGCAGTGACTGGGGAGCCTGAGAGACATGACTAGCACACGTTGTGTGGTAGCAGGACGTAGACTTTCTCCTGGAGAATGACCTGCTGAGACTGACTCTTCACAGCTGAACCATGTAAACAATGACTGAGAACAAGTCCACATACTCTATGGCTTTACTGGAAATTTCAACCTAAATAAGAAACTTAAGGTCTGAGACTAAGTCAATGCTAGTACCAGGAGCCTTTCTTGGACAGTTGCAATCACTGCTCCTGAAAAAAACAGTATTTACAACAAACTCATTATTTTGAAGAAGTACGAAAGTATTTCTGGCAAGGCACAGTCACTAAACGGGCAATGTCAACAGTGATCAAAATTAATATAATTCAAAATATATCTGGACTACAGAATTGTTTTGTCTTTGAAGCATTAAAACTGTCCCTATACTATGATGTTTTAAAAATACTAATGTCAATTTATAACGGAGTCTTATTAGTCTGCAATGGTGACTTGCTATAAAAATATAAGAAGTATAGCTTATTATTAAGTATACAGTATTAAAATGGTAAAGTATGTAGGAAATTACCACAATGAAAAAGATGCAGGTTGAAATCTTTATTCCCCTGCTAATAAAATTTGTGGTTTACAAAATTAAATAAAACATAAAAATTCCCCTAAAAATATCTGTTCCTCTCTTCCTCCACGCTAAAAAAAAATACAAAAACAAAAACCACACGCATCAATGCAAAGAGAAAACTTCTGTTTTAGCCATGACTATTAGTTTCATGTACACAAATACATTTCAGCTTAACAATTCCTTTCTGATAGGCACACAAAATTTGCTGTACAAGGAGTCTTGGAGAAGGACAGTTTGATTCTACCAGGTTTTTACCTAGTATTTTTTCATCTGAGTTAACAAAGTACATTAACAAGATACATAATGCATTAGCTTAAAAGAAATAGAATATTTAGACAAACAGATCCTACTTTTATATAATGGTTGGTGCAGTTAGTGGTTTCAAAACCCAGGCCTTCCAACATTACAGAATGCGTGAACCTCTATGCAGTCTCCTTGAGCCCTGGACCACCCTTTTGAAGATTCCAGTACCTCTGCAGAAAAGTCAGCCTTCTACCCCACCTCCTGTCCCTTGGACACTGCTTCCTTGAGCAGCTCTTCTGCCACTTGCCCTCCTCCTATTGCTTTTTGTGGCCTCACTGTTCCTCCTCAGTAGGAAGTATTGTATCATATCCAAGCTTCCAGTGACTGCGTCCAACAATGTCCAGAGGCAAATGTCAGAAAAACATGACCAGAAAAGCACATATGCTTTCCTACCCACATCTGGTTTTTAGCTTTCTGTCTTCCCCCTATTGATCACAGATTATCTGCCAGTCAAGCCTAAGCTAAAACTAGAAAATTTCAAGTTACAGCAGAAGCATTAAGGTCATAATGAAATAAAAAGAAACTCCATATTCATAAACTTCATATTGACTTAAAGTGAATGAAAGAAGTAATAAGTGTCACACTATACTCCCTAAAGTTTTACACTTTTGCTCATGTTCTGTAAACAGTTACAAATATGTTAGAACTTGAAATAAGTAAGATAATTTCATACAAAAAATAAGACTTACCTATGGCTGGGTTGTAACATTAGCATCTTAACTCACATATATCTGAAAATATATATATAAATAAACATACACTGCTTACAAAGTCTTCCACTGTGTCAAATATATTTAGGTATTTTCTAAATGCTTATGCTGCCTTTTCCTTTTGACAATGAATGAAAAATACTGGAAATGACTTTCCTAAATGAGACACAGATATTCAATAGTCAGTACCAATGAATTTCTTATAAACAAGTAGCTCAAACCTTTGCACGCTCCCATGTAGTAGTTTCTCATTCATATCACAATAACATTTCCAAGAAACTCTCAAAATAAAGATGCACAGGCATTTAGAGAAGGTCAGCCTTGCAGTAAACATTTTAGTTATAATCTTTGAAAGTCCTGTGTTTGGTAAATTGGATCTAAGCCTATCTCCTGTGGGGCCTCCAATATCACTTATAATCTCTTTGTAACTCTGAAAGTAATACTACTTCCTTTCTCTCACCTTTTATTGACCTGTCTTCTTAGATAGCAAGCAATCCAGAGAGGGGCCTGTAACTGTGTTTGCACATGGAGACATGCATATAAAAGATCTAAACCAGATACACGGATATACTAGATAGATAGATAGATAGATAGATAGACAGACAGACAGACAGACAGACAGACAGACAGATAGATAGATAGATAGATAGATAGATAGATAGATAGATAGATAGATAGGCAGGCATTTATATACACACATTTTTATTTATCCATAAAGCATGGTATCTAGAATAAAAGGATATGTCCCAATACCAACCAACAGCTTCTAAATGATACTGTAATACCCACAGCAAAAAAGTAACATATCTTGCTATTCTGAAACGCTTTGATAATGTTTCTGATATGCACTCCATATCACCTTTTAGGGTAGTTAAACAAAGCTCAGACCCCGTATCCCTGAATAATGTGAAAAGACAGCCAGACAAAAAGACACAGAGGACTGCTTTCAAATATAGCACTTGATATTTGAGGCCTTTGCTTTCATTTGATTTTGAAATTTATCTAAATTCAACCATTGCATATTTTTAATCTTGAAATTATTATGATCAACAAATTTAGGTAGGTGGGAAAGTATTTTTTTACATAGTGTTTTTTTTTTCTCTTAAATATACTCAAAAAAATAGCAAATGATACCCTTTGAAATGCTGAGTTCAGCTGTTCCAAAATATTACATGTAGAAGAAAGCAAACCATTCCCTCTCTTGTTACCTGCCACGGAAGTACACAGAGAGCACCTTTTTTAATTGATTGTCATCTTGCTAGAAATATTTAGACCAATTAAAATAATTTCAATTTGAGTGGCAGCCTCCTCTTCCGTGCCACCCGGGACAAATGTGTCAACTATTTTTACGTTCTTGGATCCCAAGAGTTTTAAAATTGTACGTCCTTCTTTGACTTTTTTCACAATCACCCATTTAGACAACTCCTGACAACACTGACAGAGCATGCAATAAAATTACTGCTGTTCCTTTCTGTCATGAACAAATGAAATAAAACCTCTAATAGCAAATCAATGTCTACATTTTTTAATGAGTATAATTATGGTAGGAAGAAGCAGGGAAATCAATATGAAGACTCTGAGTAGAAGCTCACAGGTTTGTCAGTCGTTTCCAGTAGCTATTTACATTTTACACAGTCATAGAGTACTTGGAAGAACAAAATAATTCTGTTTGAAAGCTACAACACAGACCTTAAAATTATCATAACAGTACACTTCTGTAACCAAAAAGCTCTAAGTATTCTCATGGAGAAACAGAGGCATTACATTTCACCTGTCCTACACCATGAGAGCTTGGTATAAATAGTGTAGAATTTAAAAGCACTACACAATAAAGATACCAGAGTCTGACAAAACCATTATTTCACCGAGAGGTATGATACTTCCCTTAGAAAGGCAATAAAAAGTAAATTCCACACTGCACTGTACATAAAAAACAGTTAAAATGAAAAATTTGTTGTGTGACATCCCATGTTGTTAACAATATAGGCAGATCAAGATAAGTGGGTGGATTTGGATCATCATCAGAAGACACAAGGCCATATTTGCCAGTCTATTATGTCATGTTTCTTGAATTCATGATCCTAAGAGTGCAATAACTTTTTATGACATGATGGAGAAGTTACATTTTATACATGCTCCAAATGCACAGGCAAGATAAATGAATTAAGCTCAGCAACCATATTGTATTTTTAAAATGTTATTGAACAATATAGAGTATGGATAATTCTGAAGTCTAAAGTATATAAACCATCAGAAAATAGCAATGTAAAGCAAACTGTGATTGCCAGATGATTTACATCAAGTTAGTCCCTACTCTTGTAAACCAAAACAGGAGGTAAATATGAGTAAGAAAATAATGCTAGAGATTTTCCATTAACACCAAAATCACATACAATATTTCTAGAATTGATAATTGACTTGAAATCCTATCCTCTTCCAAAAAAAAAAAAAAAAGAAAAGGCTCCTTCCATTTAGAAGGACTATAATGTTTTCGGATCAATCGTTATTCACATTTCCCTTCAGTCATTTCTATTCAAAATCTGCAAAGAATAATTTTAAGTGAAAATAGTGATAAAGTTGTTATAAGACACCCCAGTTTTACCCATATTTAAAAAAATTATTATTCATTATACTTCCTTTGATGTAACTGCATTTCTATTTAGCTACTAAAAATGTATACAATACTGCACATCCAAACCTATGCTTTAACAATATGCTAATTATACAGTTCAGATGATCTGGAAAGAAATCCATTTTGCACTGATGATATAAGGGAGTGACAGTACAATTTACATTAAGAAATGTTTTCTCATTTTTCTCAAAAATTGGTTTGCACTCAGCCGGAGAAATCTAAATTCGACCAACAGGCATCCCTGGCTGCTTCTCCATGGTTACAAAATAACATGACAATCTGAATGACGAAAAAGATGCACATAAGAATGGGTTACAAAAACTCTGCAGGACGCAGGTACACCGGCAGTCAATGTTTTCTTTTGTAACCTGATTAAACAGAGGATTATTGTATAGAACAATATTGCAACACTAGTAGCAGACAATTCTCAGTGACATTACTTCAAACATTTTGAATTAGTTATTTCAATTTGTCTAAATTAGCCCCCAGGATAGCAGACCTGTCCAGATTCCTGACTTTATGGGGAGAATTCTAACTGGAGAGGTTAATATAAAGGCTCCCCTTTTGCTCAGGGCTTCATTAACACACCTTTCTTCACTCCAAGTTTAACAGTGCTGTACCACTGTGTGCTTTGGCACACATTTTCCTGCTGCATTAATACCAACCTGTATAGAAAGAGCTTGAAAGAGAGTGATCAGTTCATTGTGATTTTCCTTTCAGTATTCAGGGGATACAGACTGCATCAACAGGGAGATGGCACAGTGAGAATCCTGCTTCCTGCCACACTGCTCTTCATGAGCCACAGACATCTAAGCACATGGAGTTGGAGGGCTTTGATTTATTCATTTGATTCAGAGATACTTGCCAGATATAGTATGAAAAAACCCTATACCCATAATTTATCCTCAGAACAATACATTTTATTACAATGTGTATTCATGGGGAAACATAGAAAATGAGTTTCATAAGTTTTTTGGACCACCTAACTTTACAGATACAGCTGTGCCATTGTTAGAGTCTAGTGACATTTTATGTAATATTCAAACTGTACCTATGCATTGCAAAAATAAACTAATGCATTCTAATGATGTGCCATAGATAAGCCTAGTTAGTGTTTGCTTAGACGCAGAGCCTAAAATAGCCTGGCATGCAGAAGCGCAGATCCAGAGTTTTTCAAGATTATCAGCAACAGGGGAAACAACAACAGAAAAAACATCTACAAGGACAGGTAATTTGAGTATATTATTACACACTTTCACACCAACCACTTTTTATTTAAAAAGGATGTTTATTTAAATAATTTAGAGTCAAACTATTAAATAGTTCCACCAGAAAAAAAAATCTGGAATTTTACAACATTTGGCATATGAGAACACCATTTTCAGGTAACCATTTCCTGGCTTCTCTTTGTATTACAAATATACTTTTTCACAGGGAGGAGGAGAACTTGAACACCAATTAAAACCAGCATTACTTGAATACTTAACAATAAGTGCAATGACAGAAGCATGTATGCCTGAGGATAAAATAAATCCATCATAATATAATTCCAAAAAATAAAGATGGGGTTTGTCTGATACCTATGAAAACTGATATCAAGATTTTAATTGACCTCAGCAGCTTTCAGTGAGGCCTTGTATGTTCAACATGATGGTTCAGTGTGATTTTGTGGTATTTCTCACCCCATCAACAGTTCACCCTCTCCCAGCAGTTTATGGATTTCCACAGAAAACTGAAGTGTCTGAAATGTCTCTCTGAAGTTACTTCCTTGTTTGCACAAATATGTTTTCAATGGCATTTCTGAATATGCAAAAGCAAATTTTTACAGTTACAGTTCTTCTTTTTAAAAAAGAAAGCCATGACAAATGTGCGACTCTGCATTGATTTTCTATGGAATATATTAAGGTGATAAACTGTGGACTCTGGGAAAAAAGTACATAGAGGAAATGAATAGCAATCTAAAACACACCTAAAATTCTCTACACTAGACCATTTTAATCTTACAAAAAAATAAAATTTTCAAAACTATATTTTACTTTTCAGATTCACTGGAATGACTTTATAACTACAAAATGTCTGTCCAAATTAAGATTCTATTGTAGCTTTCTTAAAAAATTTTCTGGAGGAGAGTCCTTGTGCTTTTTGTGAAGAAAGAGTTGTTGGTTTGTTTTCAGATTTTTTTCATCAGGAGTTTAGGAGTCCAATAGTTTAACTACTGAGAGCTTAACAGCTCTTTCATTCTTACTCGACTTCACAAAACCTGAAAGCCACCCTCTACAAACAATGAATTTGACCAGTATTTCAACCTAAACACTTCATTGTTTCAGGCTTCATAGGCAGAAAAACTATGATAAATTAGACTCAGTATATGTCTCTGTTCACTTTCCTGGCACTATCTACTTAAAGCTAAGAGAAGTCACAATCTGCCAGTTGCTGTATCATAGTCCTTTTAATGATACAAAAGCGTATACAATGCATAAGCTGAGGGTAACTCCTCCTAGTTGTTCTTGTCCCCTTCTAACAGTTGTGTTCTTTTTGTTTTTACAGGACAGAATTGTAAAATGTTTGCAGAAGTTGAAGAGATAATGATAATAATAAAAAGTCTCTACTTATAATGGAATGCAATGTTAAAGGTAATGAGAATTCTAGAGACAGCACAAACATTTAATCTGTCACTGATTGTCTTGTGATTCAGGCATTTGACATCACATACCTGAAAGCCTCCAGCGCCTGCTTTTGCAGGCTTGGCTCTTCTCTTGCACTAGGTCTGTGAAACAAGAAGGGGAAAAGATGAATTCCTATCCATAAGAAGGCTACATTCCCTGCATTCAACACCACAATGCTGACACCATACACAGACATATAAACAAATGATTACCTGATTCATGCTGTCCAGTTCCAGAAATACAGGCTGTAGATGCTGTGATTTTTCTACCTAATGCCTCTCCTTTGGGCATTTCTGCTGCACTAGTGGTGGTCCCCAACGGGAGAGTATCTCATATGCTCCATTGACTAAAATTCCCACTTGGCCTTTTTATCCCAGGACTGTGGGATTTTCCAAAAGTAATATTACAAAATATCTCTCACTTGCAAATGATTTACAGTAACATAACCAATAATGCATTTCCTGTGATTCACAGAAGTAGCTTTCAAAGTGTGAAAATATTTTAAAAGAAGAAATGACAACAAATTCCAGTCATTATGGCTTTTACAGCATTCCTTTCTCTCCTTGTAAATATATATTTATACTCACAGCAGTTACACCACGAAAAGACCATTCAGGAGTTTATTTATTCAACTACCAAAAGGCGCTGCTAATGACAGAACATTTTCTAGGGTTCTGCCCAAGGGCTCTGGGGTTTAAACTGCTGTGCTGGCCTTTGCTTACGAATGGAGAAACGTTGCTACCAATTATTTTATCTCACCCACCCTGCATGCCTCTTGTACATAATGACATTTTTGAGGCTTTAAATCTCTTCGCTAAAGGCACTAAATGCAGATGTGTGCTGGGCTTGAGGCTTGTAAATTGTAAAAGGGAATACAGAGGCTGGCTAAATGAATGCTGGTCAAAGGAGTGAGTCAAATCCCTCTGAATTCATGATCTAAAGCACACTAATGGACAGTTACCAGAAGTTAAATGTTTGAAACTTGCTAATCCAAAATACCATATTCACATACCTGAACCCTAAACCATAGTTTTTCATACTAAGTAATTTTTGTTCTCCTGTGTGGCACATATTAGTTAGAGAAAATAATTATGCTGTAAATTAGCTTACCTACTTAAACAATTGGGAGAAGATGGGCCAGAGCAGAGAGAGGAAAAGGGTTATATGGGCTATATACCCCTGTCCTAGCTTCATATTTCATATTAAATACAAATGAAAGCATAGGAGGAAAAACTGCAAACCTAACACTTACTGGGGGTCCTCCCATCCTCTTTCCTGAGAGGTGGACAAGAGTGTGTGCACAAAGGCAATGCAGGCAGGAGTGTTGCCATTTCCTTCAGCGATCTCTTATCTTTTTACCTTGTCAGATGTTATGTGTTCTATCAAACTAACACACCTCTTGTTATCAAACCTACTCATTGTTACAGGGATAAAACTTTTCTTTACACAATAAACTAAAAAAGTTAATTTCCATGACACCCAGCATCAATCCTTTTTTACAAGGGTCTTTCAGTTTTCTTTTTTCTTCTCATTCATCTTTAGTTTCACCTCCTCAGACCTTTCTCCTGGTTTCCACAACAGTAAGGGTACCCTAAAATTAAGTGGTAATTACTCATGGACCCTGCATTCAGTACATCAGCATACTGTGTACAGCAAGGAAATCCATTAGAAATTCTTTTTTTTATCACACTGTTAATTTCATTCAATGTATTATAATTTCACACTGAAATACATAAGTAGAATGGAGCTCAGTAATGATTACCACCTAAAAGCAAATAGAGCAAACAGATCAAAAACTCTGATACAACTATATCCAGCTCATCTTGTCTTGTTCATTGCAAAATCAATAACAAATACATGTTTAATACCTATTTAATTTCTTCTTCTCAATATATGCTTTCAAAGTTCTCTAGGTGGATTATTTTGCTTTCCCAAGTTCATTTTCCCTTTAACAGTTGGCTTTTCCACGTATCTTTGCATGACTTCTGCCTCAATGACATTTGCAATTACTTCCAACTTTTTCATTCATATGCACTTCATTATAGTCTTCCAGATGTCATTCAATTCTGGCAACACTCAACTTGCTTATTAGTAACACTTTTAATGAACTGTAGATTAGAAACTTATATATATATATATATAGCACCAGACCATGTTTTGACTGTCTAGAATCATTTATGTCCAATTATTTAAACTGGAGGTACGTGCAGAATAAAATTTTGTGTACCAGTTTATCAATATTTGACTTAAATCTAAAGATTCTAGATCTACATCTAAATAATCTGTATTTCTTACTTATCTGTATTTGATAATATTCACTCATGAATTTTATAATGCTCTTAGAAAAAAAGAAATTTTTTTCCTGGCAAGACTTGTCATCTTTCATTTCATCTCTTCATCATAAAAGTGTTCTTCAGTCTGTAACCATTGTAAACTTTTTATAGACTAAAAAAGAAAAATAAAATTTAAAACCTAAACCAAATATTTTTTGTAAAACACACCAAAGAAGCTATTGAAATCCTTGCTATGAAAACCAAGAAATGTTTGTTATAAAGAGCTCATGTTTTTTGTACCCTTGGGACAAATAGTAAAGCAAATTCTACTTCAAAGTTGCCATTTTGTACTGAACCCCCAGACAAATGAGGAGGCTCTACAGTCTTCAAAAAATTTGCACAAAGTTTCCTGCTGCTCACATTGCCAAATGGATACTGTTCTCAGTTCTCCTGGTAATAATATCTGATACACTGACCAGATACAGGTCTGACTGTTCTGCAGATTATTCTTTTTTTGGGCTCAACCACATGAAACAAATAATGTTCCCCAACACCATCAAGCAACATGATGATCAATCTACATCTACCACGTGTAGGCATTTCTGTACATGCAAAGGTGAAAAAGTACCTCTTGCCTTTTGGTGACATTACCACATTTTTCTTTTCATTCAGCTATGCACTTGGCATGCTAAGCCAAAATTATTCTAATAGCCTGTCTGTTTTATTACAAATTTTGGGTTGTCTGCCAAAGGCTTGAACTATGTTTAAGGCCACTGAGTTGTCACAAGTGTGACAGTTATTTAGATTTAGGCCCTGTTTCAGTTCTGGCAGCTTGAGAGATACTTGAGAAATTGCTGTTCAATCAGGAAATGTACCTGACATGGGGCTGCTACACCTACCTCAGTCTCTAAATTCTGATGCTAAGCTTTTCCCATTTTGCTGTTTACAATATGCCTTCAGAAAGGACAATCAATGCTTTTGCATTTCAGACTCACATTTTTACTATTCCAGAATGTGACTATTTTGGACTCCCACCTCATTCCCCAGCACCTCACACTACCTACCCTCGAGGTGTCAATCAAATTTTGAAACTGTAGTGTTTAAGTTACTTTGCCCAATTTGAAGTAAGTTTAAATTAATCTCAATACTTTTTTTTGACAATTTTCAAGTCAAAAATGACTTGGTGATTTTTCTGCAATATCTTAACATTGTAGGTAAACCAGTACTGTTAGGGACAGTCTGGACAGTCTCTTGTCTTCATTTGTAATTTTTCTTTAACTTACCATGATGCCATGGGTGGGGTGATAGCCCTGAGAAACTCCTGACGGGTTAAGGGAAACACCTCAGTACCTGGCAGGGTTGTTCCCAGAAACCATTGTCAGAGGACAATGGACTGCACAAGAAGGGACAAAGAAACCCAGTGGCTTCCGAAAGTGCTCAAGCCAGACTGGTAAGTTTAATGGAGAATGGAGTGTTATGGAGACAGCATGGCCTTTTCTTGCCACATCTTACGGAGACACAGGGAGCCAACTCTCAGGCCTATGTCATCTGTCTATCACCTCAAAAACTATTATTGACTACAGTCACTCAAACTGCCTAAGGAAAAAAAAAAGTATAAAAGAGATCATGCAAAAACCATGGAAAAAGGCCATCATCTCTGTGGGGGTAACCAACGAGCTACCCTGTATCCATCCAGGGTGAGCAACCATTTATCCTGTTTTCCCATGCCTTATGAATTCTACCTTATGGATGACCATCTTTCACTTTTTACCCTGTAGTTACCTTATTTAATAATCTTGCCTTGCTATACCTTTATTTCACAGACACCTTATTTACTAACTGTACTTTGCTACTAATTTTCCTTATATACCTTCTGCTTTATAATAAATTAACATCTTTCACCTTTACCCCAGAGAAACCTTATTTAATAATTATACTTTGCTACTTTGGTAATTATACTTTGACTAATTTTACCTTTTCCTACATTTCATAACTTACTGAGTATATATCTTGTTTTTCAGTTGGTGTTTTGTTTCATTTTGATACACTGTACTTCATTGCTGACTCATTGTTAGTGGTTTGCTTTAAGGTATGCAGTCCCTTATCTTAGTGAGTTAAAATGTATGTTACTGGGAAGCAGCTATATTCATTCTTTTTGCTTTTGCTTTGTGTCACTGAGTGTGTTTAGATTTTGTTCTAGGTTGTGCTTTTGGTTGTTGAATTTTTGTTGTTGGTTTAGTCTGTTGTGGGGTGGGGTGGGTGTTGCTTCAGTTTTGTACTGAGGCTTAGATTGGTGTGCTGTTCTGTTTGTGAAGCTTGTTTCTGGTTTTAGGGGTTTTGCTACATGCAATCATGCAGCAAAACTTTATCACCAACGATGCAACTCATGTAGTAATTGCCACATACTTGTATTAATAAAAGTTATTTCAGGAACTGTTACAGTTAGTCCAGTTTGTTTGTGGTGCTGGCAGCCTCATAACTTGTAAGAGAACTTTATGGAGAAGGTTATCTCTTGACATTAAGTGTAGCCTCTTATCAGATTATCAAAAGTCCTTCCAGACAGTGAATCTGCCTAGCGAAGTCTCTTTCAGTGAGACACAGACAGACTGATTTGGGCTTTAAAAGGCTTTGATATTCTGGGGATGCTTATAGCTAATAACTTTATATTAATACAGGTGGGACAAGACATCTTTGCATTTGTGCCTCTCCTTTTCACATGACACCACATGTCCAAAATTCCCAGCTGATCTCAGCATACATTTATAGGTTAATATTTAAACTATACATTTATTGATTAATATGTGAATGCACTGCACTACTGACCTTAGAATTGTGAAATAAAGACTATTTTGCACAGGGAAGGGAGACTTCTTGAGTACTCAATGTTTTCATTGATGATTCCAATGCAAATAAAAATTCAACTACTACATAATCTCACAGTTTCAACTAATAAAATCATAACATTTTGATCCAAGTTAGTCCAAGTCCAGTTTTTATAAAAATATCCTTTGGAGTTTCTCCAACGCAACAGATGGTCGTGCCTTCTCTTGAAACATACAGAAATAGTGTCATGCAACTCAGAAATAGTCCATCCATAAGCTTTTGTTTCAAAAGACTATGATTAAAGACAATGTATCTTCTGATAGATTACCATATGACTATGAAAGAGAAGTATGTAACATCAGACAAGCTTTCACTTATACCCAATTTCCCACTAAGTCATCATATATATCATAAAACACTGCTATCCCTGTATTATTCCACTTTTAATTTCTCCCAAAGGATGATCCAGTCAGTAGCAAACTCTGCTCTGAATTATAAGTAAAGTCACAATTGGTTGAAACCGAATATTTGCACACCAGGCACAGAACACAGTTACACATATAAAGGAATTTTATCCACATTGTCATTTGGTATTGGGGCACTTGCACATAATTAATGCATGGGGTTTTATTATTAGAAGTCTGCTATTGAAGTAGGCAGTCCCAAGTCCTACAGGGAATGTCACATATCCTCTAGATGTCTCTGGAGATTAATTCTGAGAACATTATAACACTGAGCAGGGTCCATTGTAAGGAGTCAATAATTATATTAGCATTATAGCTGTTCTTCAATATTTCTCTGTTGGAAGAAAGAGAGTATCTTTGTGCCTGCAGTCTTGACTTGAGGCTACCCTCCACACTCACACTAAGCTGTTATTTTCTCTTAGATATGTTTCTATCTTGAGATTTACCTCTGCATTTCAGAAATAGTATTTACTTTTGTTAGCATCTCAGTTATTTATAGCATTATGCTGTAGTTCTATAATATTCTGTGATGTATCCATACTAGAAATTGATACAGGCAAAATATGGTTGCATTTCCACTATGGGAATCTGCTTCACAAAGCTACATATTACACTACTGATTTTTCATATCATTATACTAACAACTATCAAAATGTAAATGGACATACGCTTTGGATTTAAACATTTTATTTTATGATGTTTTTCATTACAGTCATGGGAACAGAGGAGTCCCCCGTGATACTTTTATAAGTGATTGTACACCTACTTCTGCAGACAAAACACAGTCTACTATATGCAGTACCGTATTGCTCCTCTGTATTACATGAAGGCATAACTTATCCAAAACCCACTGGTGTCACATCCCATGTAGTTCAGCTGGCTTTGAACAGGCATGTAGGAGACAGACCCCACACAGCACAGCTGCATTTGTGCAGCCATTCCCATCAGAGGGGACAAAAAGGCATGGAGACGTGCAGTTTGAGAGCCATTCTTTGGGTACGTGGCAAACCAAAACTTAAATTGACATACTTCCCTGAGAACATACTTTTCTGAACTGGAAATGCTACAAAAAGATACTTGCTAGCAGGAAGAAAAGAATGCCATCTCTTGTCTCAAACAGTAATCCGTAGTAACTGCAAATAAGCTATCACTCCGGAAAAGCACAACTGTTTTTCAGTGCTTTTGGTCTCCAACAAGTAGTTACCTTCATTTGTATTTTGCTCCATTAAAAACACATCATCAAGAAGAAATGTGATCAGTGTACCAAGATATGACAACAGAAAACATTGTGCTGCCTTTGGCCAAGAAAGAAAAAAGCCTGCATGGCATTGTAAAGTATCACTAGCTAATGTATAAACTTCTTAAAAGCAAATTAACTTCATTGTAAAAGCAGTGAATTGAGCAACCTTGATGCTTTTTCTGAAGTATAAGTAGGGAGAAAAGAAGAAATAAAAGACACCTTTTGATGAGAGGTTGTGTCATTTCCAAACTCAAGGAAATTTAGTTGCTGTTGCAGCAGAGGAATGTGATAGGAAATTTTAGATTTGAAGGAGAAATGTCACAGTATTTTGATAAGAGAGCGATGAACTTTTTTTTCCCCTTGTGCCACTATCAAGGCGAGGTGAACAAAATGCATCATTTATAACCCACTGCTCTACCATTATCTCCTGGTGAGACACTTGTTTTAAAACACACAAGGACCTTTTTTCTCTAAGACTAAAGCTCTCTGTGAGGCTCAGTCTTCCTTTATAACCATGAAAGAAAGTTGACACTTGTGTGGGCCAAAGTTTCCAGGCAACCACACAAGGCCACTTATACACCCTCCAGGTCACCCCTCATTCTGAAGTACAGAGGAAGCATATGAACAGTGTATGTCCCTTTGATCACAGATACCATCTAAAACTGATTTGGAGAGAAAATCCTGCACTTTGGAAGAAAGGCACTACAGTCTCCTCAAAGCTTTTTCTTACCTCATATACACAGAAACTAAAGGTTAGCATGGTAGTGCAGAACTGCTGAAGTATTTTTCTCTTACTAGCTAGAGTGTCACTGATTCTCTCCTGATGTTTAGAACTCTTGTCTATGTATTCTTGCTTCCTGGTTTTGGTTTGCTTTTTGTTTTCGGACTTTTTTTTTGTTTGTTTTTAAATATTAACCTCCAACACAACAGCTCAGTTGATTTACTGTGTAACCCTATGCTCAAGCGTGCAATTGTGTATGAGCACCAGAACGCTATACTAGAGAGCATTCAGTGGAGGGAATCTCAAGTGGTATTTACAGACAGACGAAATTCCACAACACTTTCAGTATATCAAATCCACAACGTAAATAGAAAATAAAAAATGTACCCTTTTATTTTATGTTGAATAAGAGAGAAAATATTTGTAGTTCAAAGTCTGGTGCTAATTAGTATAATCAATGTCTGTTCAGGAGAACCAAATGTCTGTTTTAGTAGAATTAAATGTATATTAAACTAAGTTACCACATTAGATAACAGGCAAGATATCATGACACAATATTCTGAAGACCTCCTCATTAGTACTCACATAGTTTATTTGTACTGCAGTATAAATGTTAGATTCAGACATAAGCATTCAGTTTAACTTATTTCATGAAAACGAATAAAAAGCTTGTTTCTAAAAACAGCAGATGAATGTACTGGATCCCACAGGTTACTACACTACTCCTACACAAAATGTGTTTAACAGCTCTTTTGACTGTTAATATTAACGCATTTGCTGGGTCAATGGGACAAAAAAATACATTATGTGAACAACAAGAAGAACTCTAAAAGGAAAATAAAAGGAAGAGTTATTAATTTACACTGAATTGTACCACATTTCAGTCTAAGAAAAAATTAAGAAAATTATAACAAAACTGAAGTGTTTAAAGATAATTTTTTGATGCAAACACAGGATATACATTTATGTAAAGGCCAAAATACTGCAGCAGATAACAGACCCCGAATGAATTGACACCTTCAGTTTCAATTGCACATGTCAAAAGTGAGAAGAAAAACTACAGATTTTTGAACTATGTATCAAAGTTTTCATCCAGAGACAAGCAGTCACAAAAAAAACCTATATAAAAGCCCAAAATATAATAAAATAAAATGCTTATTTCTATTTTCTTATTTCTTATTACTTATTCATTTCAACTTAAATTAACTGAGACAGCCATGGTTCTTCAAATTTTTGCTGATCTTCCCATATTTTGGGAACCTTCCAGAAATTACTGAGATGGAAGTCCAATCAAATCATTGCCTGATAAGGAATGCAAAAACTCAGATCATAATTAAATTATAAAACTTAAGAAATAAATTAGTATGGTGAATATAGTAAGTTCTTATGTTTATACACTTCTGTTCTCCATTGCACAAAAAAATTATAGAAGAATGATGTTTTTCTGAATTATATAATAATTCTTCTCATATTGTAGAAACACTGCCAGACTGATTCAGATGGATATATGCTTGTAGCAAGAAAGAATATTTAGAAGTTAAGCCATTCAGGACTCTGAATGAATTTAGCAATATCTTCTTTCAAAGCTTTACTGTAAGATCAATGATTTAATTGCCACACTCCAAAGCTGGTGGGCAGGTCACTCTATAAACCAGCTCTTGTATTTAACTGTGGTTGAGAGGGGTTGGTCTAAGACCAACAGAGTCTCTCAAAACAAGATGATAAGTTAATTTCACAGTTATCACAAAATAACATATGATATTATGTGGTAGCGACATGATAACTCCACTGGAAACAATGGTAATTACATAGTAAATCGTGTCAATGATACTGCATTATCTCCTAACTGTTCAATTAACTCGTGTCACCACTGCATACTATGTTTAGAAAGTTGCTGATGCAATATTTCCGTATCATAATTGCAAAGATAGTTGAAGAAGATAGCACCCTATAATTTTAGAAAGTTTCTAATATTACTTGGTAAAACTATTTGTATTATGAAAAACAAACAAACACTGAGGTGAAAAATGAGACCTAAAAAGCTGGAAGATACCACCTGAAATGGAAACAGGTTGGCAAGACCATCATCAAAGAAATTACTTTTTCTTCTTTCATTCAAGGAAGGAGACATTACTTCATAAATTTAATTGTAATTGCTATTTATTCACCTAAACAAATGGTAGGAGCCCTCAGCCATCATTGAAAACAATTACAAATGTAATCCCTGAAAAAATGTAACTTTTTCTATGCTGAGCAGATAGTCTGGTAAATGTAGATTATTTTATACTAGAAGAATACGCTTAAATTATAAAATAGCACAAGTATGGGCAAAAAAATGGAGCTTTTCTTTAGCTCCCTCAAAATGCTGCAGTTTCACCAGGGACACAACAGGACTCATACAAATCAGAAGTCCAGGGAGGTGAAAGGAATTACTCAGACATAAAATGGAATAAAATGCTGCCAGGAAACACACACGGCTATTTTTCTTGTTATTGCCTTTTAATATTCAAGACTGCAGGATAGGATTGTTCTCTTTGAATGGTGTCATGTTCTGTTCGTCCATACACCATTGCTTTGCAGTTCAACAAGTTTATTCTTAAGAACTATTTTTGTGAGCACAGAATTAAATTATCAGCCAGTATAAATCAGTTATAGCTAGATCAAAGCCAAGGCAGATGGAAGGTGTTATGCTGATTTACACCATCTTAAAATCTCGCTCTGCAATAGTCCTTTCTGAGAAAGAAAGGGCCAATATCTGTGAGTCAATCCCTAAATACCAACAAATAGAAAGTTCTATAAGTCTCTCCATGATAAGGATGCTTTGGGACACAGACACCTAAGAGAAAAGAAAATTTTTGAAAATGTCCCAGACTATCTTCATGAGGAGACCTGTGGCACTTAAAGCCTTAGACAGCATAGAAACATTTACCTACAGCAGAAACACTTCTGAAGCATGAAGTTGCTTTTGTTGTATTTTTCAGTTTTCCTTTGTGACAATGTCATTTCATACAGCTTGTTTGGATTTAGAGCACCTCTTTCAAGGCCAGCTCCACCTCCTTTTTCATCTCTGCTCATACGAGTTTTGTCGCTAAAAAAGCACAAAGAAATCCGCACAATTTTATCGCATGACTCATTTCCAGCAAATCAACACACATACTTTCAATTCGTTATGCAGGAGAGATGTGTAAAACTATAGAGATTTGGGACTCTGGAGGACAAAATAAATTGTAATGGAAGGAAAACTCTCACTTTCACACACAGACTGTACAGTAAATTCAGAAATACCAGGAAGACTACAGCCATCAAACCACATCCTAGTCTTGTCCTTGGCTGTCCTAAGAATTTACCACATAACTATCATCTGTAGTGGTCAGTCACCCTGTGCTACAGAGGCACAATATGCTGTTCAAGTAATGCTTCCACTCCCTCTTACCAGCAGCCTTCTTTCTCCCAGTCCCCTGGGATTGGAACACTACTCATCTCACTTTTGTGGCTCTGCCCAACTGCTTCTTTGGAAGATATGGATGTCACACTGGAAACTAAATTGTTGGCAAATAAGGCAATAAAACCAAATTCACCATGTTCATACTTAGTTCAAATCTATTCCAAAACAGTGATATGAATAAGGTATGGTAAAAATTCCTCAAAACTCAATCTCTCTTGCGCTAACTAAGCATTTGAATTTATGCCATCTCTGGTTTTACACCTCTCAAGTTACAGAGTAAGAGTAAAAATACAAAAACAAAAGAAGATACATCAGCAGGAGTAAACACATCATAGAAAACCAAAACAAAAATATTCCCCCCAAATTATAAATAATTTAGTAGGTTACATTAAAAAAGAGATGAACTGAAAAAAAAAAAAAAAAGAGAGAAGAGAAACCAGCTGTGTTTTCAATTTCTAAAAGGAAAACAGTCCCATGGGAGGAGTCCACATCGCTCCAAACTGCATGACTTCTGAGTTTTGTTCTATTTTTTTTCCTATTTATGGCACATTTATACTCCTTGATTTGGCAAAAATCTGCTGATTTTTGAGATACAAGATATGAGTTCAACTTTCTGAAAGTGGTCTGAATTACAAAACCACAAATGAAATAATCCTGATGCAGTACACTCTGTTGCCAACTTCTGCCAACTAATATTACACATAATAATGAAGTTGGAATTACAAAAAAAAGGTTAATTTGGTTGTCTGGGGGGTTTTTGTGTTTGTTCTGGCTTGTGGGGGGTTTGTTGTTTGTTTCTTTGTTTTTGTTTTTGTTTTTTTTTTGCTTTACCATCTTCCATAGAACTTTTGAAAAACAAGACATTTCTTTTGAATCAGATATCCATTATCAATTTGGACAGAGAGCGTCTGAACCAGTACTATCTGCAAATGATTTATGAGGGCAGGTATTTCTCTACCTGAACACTTTAGTGAAACCATAAATAAAAGCAGAGACAGAGATTCAAAGAAAAAGACTTGAAAAATATTTTATATGGGAAGCTATGTTCATCTGATGAAAATTTTAATTCACCATTTATGTGTTTTTAAAGAACTGTCATGTTAGCCAGATCTATCTTTTCTTACTGATATTTTTAATGTATTTTCCATAAATACTTTTATGTTAATGAAATATACTTAACTAAGCCAACTGATCAGAAGTCTTCCCATTGACATTAACTAAGAACACATATAAGTCTGAACCATTATTCAGAAGAAAAAAGTCCATTCACCATAGCACTGTAAAACCAGAATTTCAAATTGTTCATGAGGAATATCGTCCTCAAAAATACTTAAAGCAGCAGCATCCCCTTTTCTGTTATGTACCCTGCAACGTACTGAGCATCAATAAGGCATTTTGCTTTGAGAATCACCCATCTCCGCCTCTAAAATGGTGTCAGTAATTCCTCCTCCTAAATGCTGAAGGATGGTTTTATACAACAGGGTGGAGTAGGTGTATTCAGCTCCTTCGGCCTTCTCTTGCAGGCTCAGTTTGCTCAGACCTTACGATTATATTGGAAGCACCATACAGTAGTATTGATACAAAAATTCAAAACTATTTCAATGACCTTTTGATTTATGTTAGGTTATTATCAATTTCCAGCATTGTTTATTTTATGTAAATGATAATAAGATAAAGCAGGGAAAAAAGCCTGTTTGCCATGGAATTGATTTTTTGATTGTTATTTTCATCTTCTAGATGAAATTCATGTTTTTCTGAGCTTCTTTTTTACCCTTTTCTTATTTCTCTTTATTATTTCTATTAATTTATTTCTCAGTTATTATTAGTTGGATAAAAAATATGTTTCTATAAATTGAAATTGAAAGAATCTTTTATAGTACTGTAAATGTGTTCAGACCAAGTAAACGTTAGGGAAAAGAATGTACCTACTAAAATTCAATTGCTAAAAGAGAAATTTACATGCATGTGTTCCAATACTTGGCTTCGTTAAGACATTTAGATATTCATCTAAGATCAACTTAGATGCACACGTGCTGGATTATATCCTGCATTTACAGTTCTATTAATGTATGTATTAACCATGTTTTCTACCAGAAGACTTCAAAATGTTGTAAACACAAAAGTGAATCAAGCATCACATCTTCCTAATACATCAAGATAATACTAGCCTTCTTTCACAGTTAATAAAGGCAATGTATCAAACCTAATTGAAAGTCCTTCAGTTTGTGAAGCTTGGGTTGGGCTTGACTTTAGAACTTGACTTCCAACATGTTTCTAAACCATCAGTAAACGTGTAGAAACAAGGTCTTAGACACTCAGAATAAGGGAACGGAAAATCAGTGTCAAATTTTAGGCATCAGGGAGCTGGCCAATGTCAGAGGAAATAACTCAGTATTCAAATTCTTCTACATTATGCTTTTAAGTCTCAAAAACCATCTGGTTTTGATACCATCCATTTTGAAAACTGAAGAGGATAGAGAGGTTTTTCCAGTTTGTAAAATACAAAATGTACAGCTGTAACATGTTTATGATTTCTTTTCTCGTATAATAAGTACTATACTTAGGTATGATAATACAAGAAATATAATATTGCCCAAGTGATCCAGAGAAACAACTTACATGATGGTGAAGACCCCATCAGGAAAACACATAAGATTTAACTCAGATCTCCTTTCTCGTATTTATTGTGTAAAGGAAGATACATGGAATCCTCCCTACTGGCTGCAGAAGAGTTCATGAAAGGTGAAAGAGGAGCCCACAGGCCTTTCACACCCTTTTTCAGCTCATTGCCAAATGGTGTGCTCATCTCAGAGACTAAATCCTTCCTATCAAAATATGAAGAGTTCAGTCAGGGCTGGTAATCCAGCACAAGGAGGAGGGAGAAATTAAATGGACAAGAACTGCTGCAGTAAAGGTATAAAGGAAAGAGTAGGCTGCCACTGCAGTGGGGCTGAACAGAAATACTTAAAATATCCTGCAAATAATGTTGAAATACTGTGATGAAAAAAAATGCTACATTTTATTAAAGTATGGTCATGTTGTAGCATAAATACATAAAACACATGAATTGTCAGGAAAACAATACACTCTGTGTGTATGGCTACAAATAACCATATTTGCGATTGATGGGTTTTGTATGACCCTATAAACCAGGTATTATGATACACAAGATTTTAGCAATATAGTTACTAGAGTGAGCAAGAAAATTATTTTCCATCAAATTACCGCCTCCTTCCCCCTAAAAAGTATCTGAGTAAAGCAGAGATAATGTAAAGTTCAGCTATCAAAAATGGCTTCATTAAGAACTTTAATGAAGCACATGGGAGCCATTTATTGACTCCTCAACTATTAAGGCATAGCATTATTACTGCTTTAATAGTATTTCCATTTTCATTTAGGAAATAACTAATCAAGGGATCAATGTACCAAAGACTTTATTTTCTCTCCCATGGGTCACTGAAAGTACATTTTTTAAAATGCAAAAAACGTAAAGGCAATTCCCCCCAGTGCCATATCACATAAGCAATTTAAAGAAATAACAAGGAATGCTAAAGGCCAATGTCTCCTGATCTAAGCCATGTTATAAAACAAATGAAAATTGTTCGTGGTAATTCTACCTTTCTGGTGGAAGTAAGAGATCGCTTTCACATCAAAGAGCCTTACCTCCAAAGTATGCAAAGCACCTCCACCCTGACCTGCTGTCAACCTGTGAGACATTTCTATTTCTCAGCCTCACTTAGAATGCAAACTACTGTTTTCCTGGTAGTTCTCACAGCTCCACTTCCTTTGAGGTACAGATGTGTAGCCAAAGAACCCAATCAGATAACACCCATTTACATATTTATAAAGTCTCCTGTAAAATCTCGTATCAATTGTTGCCACTATATATAGCCCTTTCAAAGTATCTTGTGGGCACAAGCGCTCCACTGCACTGCTCCCTTCAGGAGTCCAGATATATCGTATAATGTGATTTCAATGTAAATGTGGCCCATCACACAATCATACCACTTCACAAACTCTTTTCTGCTGGGGTAGCTTAAATCTAAACACACTCAAGCAGCTTGCTGCACTGGAGCAAGATTTCCTCCACATAAAAAAAAGTCAAAACCCCCAACACAACAATGCCAAGGAAAAAAAAATCTGAACATTTTCTGCAGAAAGATGGGCCGTCTCCAAATCCTTGTGCCCTATCAGACAAATTAAAGTAAATCAAGCATGAAATGAAGCAGAAGAGCCCCGAGATAAGGCTCCTTTAAGTCGTTTACAGATTAGGATAGAGAGAGGTGCATCTGGTCTCTGGCAGTGAAGGAGGCCAGTTTCTCATCTCACAATAGCAGCCTGTGTATAGGATTACCTTACCTTGTCACTGACAAGGGAAAAAGCGCCTGCAAAATGTCTCTAACTAACTTCCTAATGTTCCCAGCTAAGTTCTCTTATTAAAGTATTAACTGTTACAAAGATAGAAATAAATTTTGATAAAACAAAATAAAAACAGACACTAGTCTGATTTAGGAGCTGGTCAGACACTGATAGACTGGAGGTTCTGCTACCAGCAGATGAGCCTCTTCGCTTATCAGTCAGGATTTCACTGCTAGAGACAGCAGATAACTTCCCAACTGGAATTAGTGATTCAGTGAGCTGTATGTTACTGGTCAGACTGGTGCTCTAACAGCACCTAAAAAGGCTTCCTGTGTTATCCGATAGGATTTTGTGCGGCATGCAGCGAGACGTTTCCCGGCTGCAAGTGATGGCTGAGCTCAGAGGTCTGCATAGCTCATGGGTAAAGTGGTGCTCCTGCAGTGACAAACCAGTCTCCCTCCTCTTATCAGCCTCTACAAATCGCAGACCTGCCTTCCTGTCTTCCTTAGGAAGACATGTCCTTCCTGCAGCACCATCATCTGCTTCTGCTTCTTCCCTGTGGACCTCATACCCCAGAGGCCAAACCAGCATTCCCACAGGTGACTGCCTCTCACTATTCCTGTGCCACCCCGTGGACAGAGCTGCCTGGTAGTGCCCAGGACAGCAGCCTGGCCGGCCCAGCAGCCTCAGAGCACACCTGGCCACAAGTGTGCTCTGACACGGCACTGGGGACGGCTGCCCAAGGCTTGCAGATGTAAGGCAGTCCTGGCAGTCCCCTTCCTGCTTTCCATACACTTCAACCCTACCACACTCAGCACCTAGTAACTGGGACAAAATGTTCTGTTTAATGACTCTGCTTTGGATGTGCCCCCAGTTTTGCTGTGGTGTGCTACTCTACAAAAGCAGTAACTGCTCTGGGTGCAATGACACATCCTAGCCCTTCCACAAAGCAAAGTAAGGGTTCTCTATGAAACCCAGCAGTAATCTAGCAAAGTTACTTACTAAGAAGAAAGCAGGTAGATGAAAGCTATCACATACTCCTAACTGGGTGCATACAAACCATTCTTCAAAAGAAGCAAAGTAACACATCAACCTAAAATTAGTGCTTGCTTTATAATTTCCACCTTTAAGTTCTCTTTGGGAATCCTGGAAAAAAAAAATGTATTTCTGTGGACAAAAATAACAGTTTGTATACCAAAACAGCACTATTGAAAAAAATATTCTTCACTGCTTAAACACATTTTACATCACCTGTTCTTACACAAGGAACAGCTACAGTATCTCTAATTCCAGTGCCAATGTATGTACTGGATGTTGTGAGGGTCAAACCACATACTATGCTTTTCAATGTATTGCAGCTCTAGAATGAAGAAAAAACTCCTACTATTACAGTACCATAAGCAAATAATAGATGAAGATAGCACTAATTTACCCTCAAAGCTCTACAGAAAAGATGTACATGCACCCTTAAGTGACAAATGACAGTATTTTAAAATAGACCTAAATATTTGCTACTGATATACAAAGACAGAAATGACACAGAAAGCAGAGTATAATTTTACTGAACTAATCCAGAAAGAATGTAGGGCAGGAAAACAGCAAGTATGAAATCATCCTTCAAGCTTTAACTGCCAGACCCAAAACCCATGGTGCTTCAGGAAAACTTCCTAAATGTATGAAAAAAGGAAGGCGGAAGGCAGAGTGCCTCAGCGCAGAGTACTTTCTCCAACCAGCCCTTCAAACCAAAGTGGATCTCTCACATTCCTCCTGCACGTTTGGGATATTCGTAAAAATGTCTCCAGCTTCGCACAATCTTAAACCCAATTGAACCACTGTGGGTCCTGCACCTCCAAAGCTGCCTACACTCAGACTCCTCAAAAGCAGTAATATCTCCTTACTGGCCTTGTATACTGCAAACTCTATAAGGTTTTGAGAATCAGGGGCTTATTTTCTTTCTGAAGACTATTTCACTGCCTTTTCATTTGCCAGGCATTACTCGTTGCTATGAAAATGAAATATGTCCCATATTATCATCCAAAGATCTCACAAACTAACCGTGTTACAAACAGGACAGGTGGATAAAATTATGCATGGAAACACTCCCACAGGAGACACCTTTCATCCTTTGAAAAGACTGTCTGGGCAAGGGAATGGCAAATGAAATTTCTTTCCCCACTAAATGTCAAGACTAATTTCATCTGTCCTCAGCACTTTCAAGCACAACCCTTCCTTTCCAATGAGACAGATGAAATTCTGTTCACATGTGAAAAATGCCAGTTCTCATTTCACTCTTCCTGACTCTACCTTTTCAATATACACTGCAAAGCTGCACCAGTGCAGTATCTTATGCTGACATATATGATGAAACCATGATGAAAAATTATAAGTGTCTCATTCTGTTTGCATTTTTTATGAATGAATAATCCAAAAGGTAGAAGCGCACAAGTTCTCTGTGTGAGATGAACACACCTTATTTGTAGTTGCTACTCTTTTCAGAGGCATATGCTAGTGACATGTGAAGGCACCATAAAACACAAATGTGATCTACCTGTGTTTTGCATTCATTTATTTACGCTAATTTTGATGTTTGCTCAACTACTTAAAAGTTTTGCGGCAAAGGAAGAACAAAGTATTTATATTTGTACCCCAAAATTATTTTCAAAATGAGGTAGTCATTCTCTTCTGTGCAGAGAACTGATAGATTTACACATCTGTGACCAATTGATGATATCTAACAAGCACTCACTGCTTGCTGCTTTCAAGTAATAAACTAATTTAAATTATGCCAAAAAATTGGCATGCCTTATTTTCCAATTCATTAATACGATAAGGTGATATGTTTACATGATATTTGTAGTGCAACAATTTTTGTAGCAGACTCATAAAATTCTTAGAACAAATTTTTGTTTCCTCATTGTATCACAAAGATTCAAAACCATTTCACACTACACTAAAACTGCAAATATCTGATCCATAAAAGAAAAGTTACTTTTTATTCAATAATGTACTATATTATGTAATACAATTTCATGAAAATCCCTTTAAAAGCTCTAACTGCTGGCATTTCCAAAAGCATTTCCAAACTTGACAGTCCTTCTGAACTATACATGCAAACCAGATTTTTATTGCTATGTATAATCTAGAATAGGATATTGTAATAATAAACTATATGGATATTAAGTACTTTAAAAGCTAGTAAGTGACAACTGTATGAAATGACTTCTGTAGTATTTATTAACTGCAGTGTTGATTAACTGCTTGCAGATTCTTGTTAAAAAACCAAAAGAATTTCAGCAGTTCTAGATTCATCAGTAGTTTTGGTGACTTTTAGTAGTCAGCGTTAACACTGCGGTAAATAATAAAATGCAGTATGACCCTGCTTAGGAATAAATGTCTGGTGACCTCTATCAACAAACCAGTAAGAGCATTGTACAGTTTTTCCATTTATACCATGGATTAGACCTTAGACTATCATCATTTTCAATTATTTTTCTGTTCCATTCTCACAACATTCAAAAGCAATGAGGAAGGTTTCAGAATGCTCATGGATCTGATACGGTAAAATTAACTTCACAGATTAATGGATTCTGAAAATAAAAAATGCTTTACTCTCCACTTTGTAAGGTTACTACCTAGTGAAAGCTTCTGATGAGAGATCCCTAAAGCCATGGGGATCTCTAATACAAACATAAACTTTCCCTGATAATCCAGTGTACTAAACACAGATGAAGATCTATGTTAGTTACCTTATACGACAAGATGACACCAACATTGAATTTTTTGCAATCAGTACGATGCAAGCGAATGTTGTGACGCAGTCAGTATTGTATCCAGCCATGGAGACTCCCTGTTTCAATAGGCAGGTACATGTTTACAGCTGGGTCAGTAAGTAGGTCATATATGAACGAAGACCACAGACCTGGGTTCACTTCCAGCATCCATGAGATGCCATATGCACTTGCACCCCATTACAGTACTTCAAATAGAATTAATTTTCAATTATTTATCTATAACCATTTATGAAACAATTTAATGATTTAGCCAGTTTAACCAGAATCCATTTCATCTATATGAAATTTTTGCTATTCCTTAAAAATATATTAGAGCCACAGACAATATTCAGGCAATTAATAAATGAGAATTGAGCTATTTTAAGTCATGAGCTTAATTTCATTGATATATACCATAAAGCAGATTTAAATTGACTCATGCACTTCCAAACAAAACCAACATAGTAGAACACAATTCAATGCATCACACATTGAATATCTTTACAACACCTTACAACATACTCATCTGATATCAGGTGTTATATTTTTAACAGGCTTAGGTTATGATTTAAGACAGGACTTGATATATTTAAAGAAGAACTGTAAAATAGTCACAGTGTATTGAACTCTGTTCCTGTACTGCAGATCTGATTTTGCTGAAGCAAAGGTGGTCCAAATAAGAGATCTTTGAAGATCACAAACTGGTACCAGCAAGTTTAACAGACTAAGTGTGTCCAGAATGATCAAGTTTGATAGACTATGTAAACTCAAATCAAAATCGAATCAGCAACACATCAGCAATTTCAGAGAGCAGATTTTTTACCATAGGTTGTCTTAAATTCTTGTACCAAAGTGACAAACGGGTTTTACCGATTCTGAATGTATGTCTACTTTGCATAATCTTTGTGTAGCATAGAGGTATTTGAGGTAGCATGAATATGAAGTATTCTAAGTTGCAGAAATAGTCTAACTGGGGCATCACAGAACTATTCAGATTAAATTAGTACTAGTAATTTTTTTTCTTTTGTTTCCTCCTAACTTAGACATAATTATGTTAAAACCATTGTTATTTAGCTAAGTAACAGTTCTTCCCAAAACAATTTCACTATGTTTCTTAGGAAGAATGTGTACTCTGATTACACTGCAAGTACAGACAGTCTAATGTAAAGTACCTGAGAGAACTGATTAAAAGAAAGACATAGGAAAATGGAAGTAGGTAAAATGACTGATTATTATGACTGTCCAGGAAGACACATTTTTAACTGCTATTCTCCAAGATTCTCTTAAGCTGATTTAAGACATGACCATATATACCACTAGTGCTTTCACACATGTTTTCAGGCATACTAAAAAAACTTTTCCATTAAAATAAAACTCATTTGACTCCTTTGTAAACCTGTGTTTGAATAAATATAGACTAAAGTATTTATGATAAATAGTCCTGGAGACAGCCCTTCAGCCTGAACTCTGTGCCAATGTCAGTGGTCTTTGTTGGATGAAGCATGTGCTTTGCACAGTAGAAGCATTAAACTCCACTTCTGTTCAAATAAAACAATACACAAACTAAATAAAATGAAGACTGAAACCCTTAAACCTTCAGCTGTTCTCTCAAGGGTCTCTATAATAACTCTTAAAAAGCACAATAACCAGTATTATTATGCTAAGCGGTACCTATTCATATAGCAGCATCCAGTACTTCCCTTCATAAGCTCATGGTCTTATAAACACTTGAAAAACCACACAAATGCTTGTTTTAACAGACTTACAAATACATTCAAGTGTTCTTGACTGTACAAAGTTGAAGCACTGGAGCCATTTTAAAGGGGGGTGTCAGAAAAAATTATCATGCAGTACTGTTCATCAAAAAATTGTTGGCTACTTTCACATCAAAGATACAAGCGCATTCCTCTCCCACCTCTTTCTTGTAATGTATCACTAAAACAGATTGTCTCAGATTCTCTCTTTGCACAGATTGCATATTTAATGTCAATTAGTTTACTAATGGATCCAAAGTCAAAATGAAACCCACATTTATAAAGGTAGGTGAGGGTTCAATTAGTCCTTGCTCCAAAGGCTCTGAGACTTGAAATAGGGTAAGAAGGGGAGCAATGGAAGAGGGAAGAAATTTTCTAAACCGGTTTATTTTGAAATACGCTAATTCCCATTAGGAGCATACAACTACATTATCTTTATTCTTTTGCCATTAATTACAAATAAATTCATCTTTCGCTTGTGAAGCCTGAAGTTTGTTGTTGTTAGATGAGTTGCATTCAAACTCCAACAAAAAAGATCAAGCCAACATTGAAATTCATCTCACAGTCCAGAATTTACTTAACGGCCAGCCTGTGCGCTGTGATAAACGGAATGATGATCCGGCAACATGTCTTTATCCATGGTTTGCTTTAATTAACGCTGGCTTGTTTGTTGAAAAGATGATTAATATGCCAATGAAAATTGCATAATTGAATACCACAACACTGGCACAATCAGAAAGACACATGCAGTTTTTTGATTAACATTTATTATTATTATTATTATTAGTAGTAGTAGTAGTAGTAGTATTGTGTGTTTTAATGTATTCTACTGACTATGAAATGATGCAGTTTTTGACCGAGAGGTGAGGAAATGCCAGGTTAAGTATAAGATCTACTGTGGGCAAGAAAAAAGATACGATACTAAGCATGTAGAAATAGTTACTTGGTCAAGTAGCCATTTTTCCAAACTCAAAATAGCAGCAAAGTCACCTCAGAGAAAGGAAATACACGGAAAATAACAAGCTATAGAAAAAAGCATAAACACAAACATCAAAGCCACAAATGGCAAAGACTATTCAACAAAAGGTATGAAAAATAAAAACTATATATTCAGTATTATAAGAATTAGTATGCGGAAAGTGGAGGAAAAAATTTTTAAGAAACAGAATGATAAGAAACTTTTACTGTAAAAGCACCACATTCATAAAGCACTAAATGACTATACCTTTTCAGAACTTCACCTGAATAACAGTCCTAACTGCAATTTTTTAACATATTCATCTATTTAATTCCATGCTATGACTGACACAACTGTGCCAATTAAGATATAGATCAGGTTTTATCTCTACTGTTTATTTGATTGGTTTTCCTCTGTTTATTTATCCTTACCACCCAACTTAAGGCAGATATTAATATTATTTAACACTGATTCTTGTGCAAAAACTAACTTTAAAGGCTAGGAAGACCCCTTTTCTTTAAAGAACTGAATTCAGACTTGCATACCAATTCAATAGTGTAGTTATATATATATATATATATATATATATATATATATATATATATATATATATGTAATAGTTCTGTACATTCTTTTTGTTCTGGAAGTAAGCTAATAGTAAAGTTGACAATTTTTGAGCTAAGGTAAGACAGAAATCTTTCCACAGTTGTCCCCTAAAATTAGCATCTACTGACTTCATACTTTCTTCAGTGCTTTAAGCAGGCACAAGAATTTTCTGATAACTGAAGTTCCAATATTTAGATTAATAAACACTTGCACAGGATAACACAAAGCAAATACCGCTGCACCTTTACTATAATCAAATAAAACACCAAGGAAAAATTCCCACTTATTTCTTTCTACAAAAAGCAGCACAAGTAGTAAGGTTTCAAGGATTACTTTCCAAGGATCCTCACATTGTCCTTAGATGGATGAGGGGAAAAAGGAAGGAGAAAACTCCCACAGGAGAAGACTGTGTGCTTCAGCTGCAACCTTTAATGATTTCTGTTGGTCTAAAGGGACCACAGGAGGTACTGCATGCCTCCCAGTAATCCCCAGGTAACACTTGATCCTGAGGACAAGTAGTGAGAGCTCAGTGGAGTAGGTAACATAGGCTGGAAAAGCATGACTGTCTAGTGAGAGAAGGAATCCATCCTTTCTGCTTTATCCTCCAAGGCCATACATTCTGTCCTTTGCTCCAAGTACAGATTCCTCAGTGCTTTGCTTTGAAATGAATATATATTTATAGAAAAATCCTACGTAGGGTAAGCACATTTGAGACACATGAAACTGACATGATTTCTAAGCAAGAGGATCAGCAAGGTCTCTCCCAGCTCACCTGTATCTTTGGGAGATACTAATTTTCCAGTCTGCAGTTTAGCTTGGGGGTTATGTAAGCTCCTGTATGACCACAGTTGCACTCAGTATCTGGAAAGTACTGGCAGGGCAAATAGGACGAAGGTTTTGCTTCCCAAAGGAGCCATGGGAGCCACTGTTGTATTTCTTCACACAGCCATTCTTAGGGTAACTAAAAAGACCCTTTACCTTATTAGTGGGACAGTTTTCTCAGTACTTAGAACAAAGAAAAAGTACAAATTATCACATTAATTAGGGACAGAGAACTGCATCTACTGAAAAACTGTTCAAATGACAAAAGAGTTCACTTGGGAAATGTCTGATTGCTGAAAACATACAAACATTTAAAATGAAAACATATGAAAATACTTGATTGAAATCAAAATAGGTTCAAAAGCAGAAGATCTGAAGAAAAGGTCATTCTTAGGCAAAAATCCCTGAAAACAGCAACCATCAAGGAACTCCTTCAGCTTTCAAGAAATGTAAAACTTCTCAGGGGTATGATCTAGGGAAGAGTGAAGCAGCTAGAAGTGCTGAGGCCCATCCACCCTGCACAACACCTGTACCAGGAGAGATTCAGTCCTATCCAAAAAGCTGCCAGTAAAAATATTACACTGTCCACCACAGGGACTCATAACTAGATCAATCTTTTCAGTTTATCTGATAACGTAATCTTGCAACTTGA
Organism: Pithys albifrons albifrons; assembly: GCF_047495875.1. NCBI lineage: Eukaryota > Metazoa > Chordata > Aves > Passeriformes > Thamnophilidae > Pithys > Pithys albifrons. The sequence continues at coordinate 47,783,922 of NC_092461.1, forward strand.
CTGTTTTCCAAACATCTTCAAGTTGTGGTATCAGCAGATTCAAACTTCACATTATAACAAATATTACTCTGAAGATCACAGAGGCATACACTGCCATTTTCTTAACTGCAGACCATGCCTACTAACCTGGACCTTTCTAGGTATAAATTTAATAGGTAATTTTTTCTAGAATTCTGTATGAAAAATGTATATTAAAAAAATAAAACAATGTTCAGCTCTACAGCTACAAAGTTTGTTTCATTTTGTTGCCTTTTAATTTACCTTACTTTTGATGCAAATAAAATATTTTACCTTTTTAGTTCTCAGAGTTCTTCCTAAGTACTATAAGCCTTCCATGGGTTGCTAACGAAATAAATAGAGGTGATAAGGCAGAGGTATATAAAAGCATGATCAGCAAGTGTGGTAATAAACATTCCTCCAATTAAGGAACCAGAGATCATCAAATGAAATACTCAAATGGCATATTTAAAATACACCAAAATAAAGTTACTTTTCTACTCAAAAGCAGGGCAAGATTGTGAAGGCCAAGGCTATAGCAAGAAGAGAAATTCATATAAGCAAATTCATCAAGATTATCAAATGCAAATGTGAAGATGCAACTTCTGATCAAGGAAGCTGCAGATTGCAGAACATCAGAAGCCAGGTAGGGACAACAGGTAAAACACCTCTGTCTGCTGCCTGCCGTGGGCTTATCATTTTTCCCAGTTCATTCATTACTGGCCAGGGGCGGTCCCGTGGTGTAATGGTGAGCACTCCAGACTCTGGATCACAAGGTCATGAGTTCCAGTCTCAGTGGAGACCCGTACGGGGCAGTTCAATGCCTCCCTGCCACCTGATCCCATCAATTCTCAGATGCTCAGCAGGCTATCAGCCCCGGTTAGTACCGGGTGCTGCAGACAGTCCTGAGGACTTCACTGTCACTGCCCAAGCTCGCTCGGCCATGGCAGATGGACCTCAGGACTTAAACGGTGGGGCCAGTTCTGCACACGCTGTGCCTCACCTAAAAAATCCACTGCACAGGCTCGAAGGGCACACCCCCATGTGGGGAGAGCCCTTCCCAAATCTTCGTTCGCGAAATTTGGCCATACATTACTGGCCACTGCCACAAACAGATATGATTCTAATTAGTTCACGACTGCTGAGCTGACCCTTAAGACACTTCTGCAAATTCAATGTACTAAATGTACTTTTCACATTTTCTAAAAGTTTGTCTTCTACACTCTTCAATCACTGTCATTCTTTTTCTCTGTTTTTTTTTTTCAAATTGTTTTCAGTACTTTTCTGCTGTTGAGACATATAAAACCTACTATGAAACTGGTTCAGTCTCATTGCAATGTTAGACCACAATTTTAATTCCTGAGTAGGTTTTGGGTGATCAAAAGAAGCATACATTTATTCTAGAGGTTTCTAAAACTCTTTTCAAACTTAGTCTCATTTTAACAACCTTAATCAAATAACTACTGAAGTTATTAAGTAAAGACAAATAAATAAATCCCTATCAAGAACAGATCTCTTTACATGATTGCCAGATGGTGCCCTTTTTTTATGATTCTTAAGCCAGAATCACTCCAGATGACTATGCCCACATATACAGCAGTTTGAATTAATCAGTTTGGGAGTGTGGTTTCTTGAGGATCAGATGTTTTATTAAATACAGATATCAGATTTCTTCTTTACTAATATTTAATTCAGTATTTAAATATCCAAAACATATTACATAAGGTCTCTTTATTAGAGGTGTGTGTTTATAATTTATGATACTTCCTTCATCTACACAATGGAATTTGAACCATTGTAGACATGTGAGTTCCACCGACTTGGAAAGGACTACTTTTTGGGTAACTGTTCACTAAATCAGTGAGGCACTCCCTATGTAGCCTTACCAGTTTCTGGACTTTTCATTCCAAATACTTTGTTTACCTCCTTTCCTGGAATACAAGCTGCATTGTATGTCAGGTTAAGAAAATTAATTACTTTCTGTTAAATTATTTACTTAACAATACATATTACCATGTTTGTGAATGCTACCAATTCATAGTATTTCTTTGCGTGTTCTCCTCTATTGTACAATGTTTTCTTCTATTAATTCCATATGCTGCTTTTCAAAGATTTACTTTCAAGAGACATTATTTCCTTGTCACTCTAGGACTCATTCTTACAACTATTCTAAAGAAGGCTACAGTTGTGCCAATACTTTAAAAACAGGAAGAGAATGACCTGGGTAAGAGATCTATCAGTCTGATATTGATACATGACAAAGCAGTTTGAACAGATGATATGCAACTTAATTAATAAGGAATTAAATAAAAGTAATAAAATTACTGCCAATCAACATATGCTTAAGGAAAACATCTTAAAATAATAACTTGGTATTTTCTATTAACCAAGTTATACTTAACTGATAAAAATCATATGCCACCACTATTACATTTACTCTTCTGTAAGGTATGACAACACAATATTCCATTTTAATTAGAGATAAGATGCCACTAGTAAAATAATAAAGCATAGTAGAAACCAGACAAATAAGAACATTGCTAGTCACTAAGTGGATATATTTCTAGTGAAGCCTCGAAAGCACTGGTTCTTGACTCTTTGTACTTAACATAATTATGAATGAATTAGAACAAAGAATCAAATCACTTAATGATAAATGCTGAGGAAAAGAAAGCAACTGGAGAGGACTAAATAATGAAGGCCGGTACAGGACAGCATAATGAGCTGGCAACTCTAGACTCACTGCATGTGTGTGGTAATAGAGAAAAATATAGTGCCCACAGGACCAAACAATGCAGGACATACCCACAGGGCAGGGCATGCCTGAGAAGCAATGGCTACAAAAAAATGTTTGGGGATTCAGACCTCTTATCAGCTGAATAGGATTTCCCAGTTGAACACTGAAGCCAAAAGTGGAAATGCACAGCAGTGAGTGTTACTGACTAGTAGCAATGGAGAGATACACTGTGCTGCAGCAGAAAGGTTATATTAACTGGGTAAAATGCCACAGCACACATCTACCACAATTCTGTGGCCAGTTCTCTTGCTCTAGTTCCCAGAAGAAAAGCTGAAAACTTTGAGGAGGTTTATTGAAAATACGTTAAATTAATTAAAAGGCCAGAAAAGACATCTTATGCTAAAAGAGGCAAGTAATTAAGTCTTCTCAGATTATCAACAAGAATGCCATGGTTTGATGTGGACATGTACATACATAAAAGAGGGAAATAAGAGTGTGACAGTGTTCTTGATCAAGCAACCAAAGGTACAGCAAAGATGTAATAAAATGGCTGAAAACTGCAAGTAGTCAAATTCAGACTCAAATAGGCTGAACATTCTTAAAAGAATTTTCCAATATCAAATCAAACTATCAAAAATAAAATAGATATTTACAGAAAATCTTAAAAAAAAAATTAAATTTCTCTACTCAACACTGGTATGGCTACACCTGGAATACTGTGTCCAGTTCTGGGCTTCCCTGTACAAAATAGACATTGACATACTGAAGACAGTCTACCAAAAGGCTACAAAGATGATTAAAGGATTGGAGCATCTTGCAAATGAGGACAGGCTAAGAGTGGTAGGACTGTTTAACCTAGAGAAGAGAAAATGCAGGGGAAATCTCATTCTTGCATACAAGCACTTGAAGCGATGATGTAAAGAAGATGGAGCCAGGCTCTTTTCACTAGTGCCCTGTGAAAAGACCAGAAGAAATGGGCACAAACTGAAGCATAGGAGGTTCTCTCTCAATATTAGGAGACACTTTTTCACTGTGAGGTGACTGACACAGGTTGCCCAGAGCGGTTGTGCAGTCTCCATCCTTGGAGATGTTTAAAAGTTGTCTGGAGATAATTCTGGGCAATCAGTTCTAGGTAGCCATGCTTGAGCAGGAGGGTTGGACTAGGTGACCTTAACCTCTCTGTTGACTCCATGATTCTGTGGTAACTGGGCTCAGCTGGTGCTGGTTAATAAATCATCCTAATCCTGGAATTTGATAAGAAGGGGAATATGCTACGAACCATATTGTTTAATGTCTACATCAATGACCTGGAAGAAAGTTGGTATGCAAGTTGGTATGCAAGCCCTGTCATTCAGAGCTGTCTAGACAATTGGGAGGAACAGGCTTACAGGAATTGCATGAAACTCAACAAGGACAAATGCAATGTCCTGGGTTTGGGAAGGAAGGAAGCCTTGCAGTAGTATGGGCACTGCCTGGCTAAGGAACAGATCTGCTGAAAATACCTGGGGCTGTTAATTGACAGAAAGCTGAATATGACCCAACAGTATGCCCTGGCAGCAAAGAAGCTCAATGGCTCCCTGGGCTGGATTAACATGACCACAGTCAGTAGACCAAGGGAAGGGATTATTGTTCTCTGTTATTATCTTTGTTAGACCACATCTGAAATACTATATTCCAGTATTGGGAATTTGTTTTTAAGATGTTGAGAAAGCAAAGCAGTCAAGCAAAAGACTATCAATATGGTCAAGAAGGCTGGAGCACTTACCCTGCAGAAGAGAGCGAGAACTAGACTCGTTCAGTCTAAATAAGAGAAGACTTCAAGAGGAAAAGAACAGGAGCCTTGCAAAATTAAGAGGAGGTCATCAAGAAGGTGGAGGCAGGCTTTTACAGCCACGCATGCCAGGAGGACAAGAAATGCTAGACATGAATTTGAACAAGAAAGATTCAGAACGGATATAAGGAAACACTTTTTATCATCAGGACAGCAAAGCATTGGAGTAGGTTGTCTCAAAAGCACATGCAGTCTCCATGCTCAGAGATTTTCAAGATGCAAGAGGACAAAGCCCCAGTCCTCCTGGTCTGATCTCAGAGCCAATCATGCTTTAAGCAGGAGGCTAGCCCAGAGATATCCTGAGGTCCTTTCCAACCTTAATTATTGTAGGGTAAAATACTGTGTTAAACATATGTTGTGCTTCAAGCTGTAACTAAATTCTGCCCTAAAATATACCTTTTGCTTTATGGCTTGTCGAACTGGGTGTTTTCTCCTGGTCTTTTAGCATGTACATTTTATGAATCTATCTTGTTTTACTTAGTAGACTGAGTTTCAAATAATCTACGTGTAGTGAATGAGTGGTTTGGCCACTTAAGGATGCACAAACAGTTGCACATGCGGCTGCTATTAAAGCAAATTTTACATTTATCAAGGCACTGATGTCAAGTTGAAAAAGCAACCCTAAGAGAAGGGAGATGACAGGAAAAATACCAAACACTAAAACAACACTTTTAAGTTTTCCTGCTTTTACTCTGCAAAAGCATCAGAGAGACTGAAGAACAGAGTAACCTCATTTAAGATTCCCTCAAATTTTTTTCAACAGACCTTGAAGCATTAGCTTGCTATTCACATCAGCCTAATGAAGTAAGAGCCTTTATATTTAAGGCAAACCATAGACAAAGCAAAAAATCCTCTACTACATCTTTTCAGGATAGCCCCTACAGTAGGTGATCATTCGGCTTGCGTTACCTGTAACAGATTTTGTGAATAAGCGGAATTTTAAGTGACTCATGGTTACTGTGCTCTCATGATTTATGCAACTTAATAAAAGAAAGTCCAGGAGAAAATGAGACTAACATAATCCCATGGCATCCAATATATAGAAAAGTGGACTGCATTGTAGATTAAATGAATGCCATAATGGAAACAGTTCACTGGATGTCATTCCCTAGAGCCTCTGACTTGGCCACTTGTCATGGATCTGGAAAATATGTTCTACTTTACACTTTTAAGCCCTATGGAGACAGTATCATCGAAGGTTCAGCATCAAACCAATTCACTGTTTTTGTATCAGTATATGTTTCTTGATTGTTTTGACTGAATGGGGCTCCCAAGACATAAACAGTGTGGAAATATCCATTTCTGGTGTTCCTGAAGACTTTGTACTCATAGTGAGGCTCAAGGTGCCTGACTGGTTTTGCAATAAACAATAATATCATTACAAACATTAATTACATAGCCTCAAAGGCCCTAGGAAGTGATGCATTCACACAGAGTAGGGTGTAAATCTGAAAAAAATAAGAAAAATAAGAAAAATAAGAAAAATGTATGTCCTGTTTTATTTTCCTTTAGACATACTATGGATGTGAATATGATTTCCAGAGTTTTGATAACCTATCATCCTCAAAGACTGTAACTGTAATTGCATTGCTCAGTATGTGCAGAGGGAAAAAAAAAGAAAGAAATCAAACTGTACACATTTTAAGCTAGGTAGAAAGAACTTCACTATTCAAATTTAGAGAATATGTTCCTTCCTTCTGTGTGACTTAACTGGTCATAAAGCAGTTCTGTGAAAAAGAAGAAAATAAGATTTAAGACATCTTAACCCTAGAGATATTTGTAACTTTTTTTTTTCACTGAAAGAAGTCTTATGACATTTCATTTTCTTTCTGCTTTATAAATTCTCTAAAAATAACACCCCTATAAACTGCTCAAAAGCATTTTGGCAGTATTTATGTGCACTCCCAGAACAAGAATGACTTTGATGAAAGTGTTTGCCCATATCAGAGCTGGCCACTCAAATACATTTTATATGAAACAAAAATGCTAAACACACCTTTAAATACATCAGTCAATTCTGAAGTCTGAGGAGCAGAATTTGGCCCTAGTTATCCTTTCTCATTTTTAACTAATCTTATTTCAAGATCCTGTAAATAAACAGAAATAACAGTGTAACTATTATCAAGAAAAATCAAATAGGAAACCTTACAGTTGTTACCCTGACATTATTGAAGAAGCAAGTCAATGCAAGAGAGAATCTGAATATGTATTTTATTTGACTTATGAGCAGAATTAGAAAACTAGCTGTTAAACTGCAGTTAACAGTTCAAAACTGACTTCAGTCATCTAAAAACTTGATGTTATATATAAGATATCCATCCAGGTTCTGTCTGCAGTAAACTGAGACATGTACCAAAAGGTAAAATTATCCCCTTTCTTCTAGATAACTATCTTAAAATGGAAGGAGTAAAGGTGGTTATCTCACTTCACTGACTAAAGACTACCTTAAACTAACTCAGAGATTAATATATTTAGATAAGACAAAACTAAAAGGACTATCTATCTATACATTTCTTCTAATGCTGTTCTTACCCACAGTTGCAAATAGGGAGATATTTGAAGGGCAGCCAAATACACATCAGCAGATTCATAGACACCAAAATAAAAATTGAAAAAACCCACACAACATGGTCTTGGTACCCAGTGGGACAAAGATGAGTGTAAGTATGGACACAAAAAAGGCTGAGGCCCTAACTGCCTCAGATATTTCAGTATCTTCCTGATTCAAAGCTCTCCTGGATGAAAAAGTCTGACTACATTTAAAAAAACATTACCAGTGAAAGGAAAATAGTTTGCATAGTAATCTAAATAAAAAGCTTAGCTTTGCTCTTATTCATAACTCATGTTATTCACGCTTTCTCCTTCCGATATGTAAAACATATTTTAAATACAAATAAGAACTAGAGACAGGGTCAAGACTTAATAATTTAGTTCTTAATTGAAGTTCAGTGAAATATAGGTAACAACATTGAAGAAAAGGATGTAGAAAATCTCACTTCAGCAGCTGCTTATCATTACATATATCTAGAAATCTCTTTATGCTGATTCCATAGGTGTCTAAACTCAAATACAGTTGCATCCCGGGGTCGTAGGTTACTATCCCTCTAAAGCTCTCAAAATGCAAAGAGAGAAAGAAGGAGGTTCTCCAACCTCAGAGCAAATCAAACATACCTGACCAACATGGAGTACAGCGCAGAGCACTACTGACACATTTGCTTTCACAGTGAAACTTTTGATAATGACCACAATTTCGTGAAAACTCTGATGTAGGGGCCAGGACAGGTTTTGTCTCACCCTTAGAAGACTCCAACTCATTTCTTTTACCTTCAAAAATACTTACAAAGTGGGGAGAAATCCTCTATCCACCCTTTATGTTGATAATAAAAGATATGTTAGCCAAGAACTCATGATGTACATGGCACCTTTGCTATTGTCATCATCTAAGGAAAACAAAGATGTGGATTTCTGTGCACTTCTCCAGAATTTAGCGTATTTTTGGATGGAGAATCAGTTAATTCAAAATAGAACCAACTCTGGAAATAGAAACATGAACTCAGCTCCCTCCCTTCCTAACTGGACGCCTTAATCTCAGGACTACAAAACCCAAGACTAATAAAATGGAAGAAGGGGTTTAGAAAAGTCTGTTTAAAAAATAGAAAAATTTACCTTCTTGAGGTATGAAACAAGAATCATCTTGTACTATGAGGATGGTAAGGGCACTGGAACAGGTTGCCCAGAGAAGCTGCAGATGCCCTATCCCTGGAAGCGTTCAAGGCCAGGCTGCATGGGTTTTTGAGCAACCTTTAGTGGAAAGTGTTCTTGACCACGGCGGGAGGCTTGGAACTAGGTGATCTTTATGGTCTCTTCCAATCTTAATCATTGTATGATTCTATTCAGCATAAAATTTTATCTCAACTTATTCTGTTCTTTTTATTTCCTACATATTTTTCCAAGTAGTTCCTGAGTTTTCTGATGAAGTTTCCAATAAAATGTCAAATTATTAACCCAAGAAATGTGTAAAACTCAAAGAAATACATGAATTGTAGACAAATAAGTTTCTCAGTTTTGGCAGCTTCTTAATGCCTGAAAATCATGGTGGGGGAAGTAAAGAGAAGCAGGACATGTTGGTCTTGAACTCCAGTGATGCTGGATTACCCTGGAACCGGCTTTGTCCTCTCCTCTTCACAGGCAGCTATTGCCTCAGTGACTGTAATCAGTAACACAGAAATGAAAACCCTGCATTGCTGTGTTACAACTACGTCAGACCACTCTAAGAGAAAAGATATCCTGAGTATAGCTCAAATAGCCTGTCTTCTGCAGGGCTGTAAACAACCCTTTAAATTAATAGCTCTGCCAGTGCAATATTACTGTCACCATGTGCTTAAGGTTTTTCCAGTCAAAGTAGAACACACCTTGAGTTTCATGTTGTACCTTCTGACAAGTTACTGTTTTGTGTTAAACTTAGACTTCGAGTGACCTTACATTAATGATATTTATCTTCTACTTAGACAGCTAGATACTGAGACATGTTTCCTGCATTTCTAGATCAGCCATGCCAGCCTCAATCCCCATTCTGTCGCTCTGACTGGGAGCCACCACAAGCAGCAGCGCAAAGATTTTTACAGGAGGTTAGGGGGCTTGGAGCTTGTATCCTGGTGATAAAATTAGAGAGGAGAATTAAAGTGATTACACTCTAAAAATGACTTACTAGAAGTGACAGGTTTTTTTAACCTAAATATTTTTTAAGTACCAAATTTGTCACTCCTGTAAGTTATATGCTACTAACTGTAAAATTATTTTATTGCAGCAGTAAAAGAAATGAAGTACTTTTAGTGAATGCTTCTAGATAAATCAGGAACCTTGTATTCAATTCACATTTTATTTGCTTATATAAGGATTCTTTTATTTTTGACTGAGTTGCTGCAGACCTCTGAATCATGAAAAGAAAAGTGCATCCCCACAGCACTGTCAGCTGGTCTCTCCTGGGCAAAAGCAAGCCATAGAGTAACGTAAAGTGAAAAATAAGGTAGTTACAACTGCTGAGGTGGTCCAGTGATGATTTAGAAGATGTGTCCAAAGAAGAAACACAGGAAGTATAACACCACACTATAATTATTTCACAGAGTTTGGAATATTGCATGTTCCAGTAGGGTCAAATCCTTCCCACTATACCTCAAGAGCCTCCACTCAAGTTTAGACACCTTGTTCTCTGTAAATTCCAATCCACCACATTTCAGTCTGCAGCAACTTTTGCAAGGTGCAGCAATGGCAAAGTAGATTCAGAACAACAAGAATGGCCCAGAGACATCTTCCATGAAGAGCATTCTGGTTCACCAGCTTCAGCAGCCACTAAGTATTTCCAGTCATCACTTAGACCTTTCTCTGAGACCTCAGGAGCACTTGATGTTTTATATAGCACCCCTATCCCCAAATCCTCTTTTCAGTGCTTGGAAGGTGCTATTTCTAGTGGCAACAACAGCTTGTTCTTGAAGGACCTACACCACGATTGCTTCCCCATTAATCTTCCTCCTTCACTAATGAAGAGGACTCAGTAGAGAGTCTGCTGGGAAAAGGGGCACCTATGAGATTTGTCTGAACTACCTAACTTTAGTTAATCTATATCCAAGTTATCACAGCCTTAGAAATATATGCTATTTAACTGTAACTGAAATTCTAAGCCAGGATCTAAATTCCCTGCTGAACAAACAGCATCACAACTCTTGTTTGCAGTCAGCAGTGAGACGTTCAGTTGCTTTGTGTATGACCATAAATAAACACTCATAAATTCTTCCCTAGCTCAATGTCTGCAGAGGTATTTGAGGACTAATTAATTCAGTGAACATACCTTGCAGTCACACTGCAGAGCAAGCCATATTACTACCTGAGTTAGACAAGTTCAGTTATAAAATTTCAGAAGACCATCTTACTTGACTTAAAAGCCTCATTAAACTCAAGGTTAAGAGTGGGGCGGAGAGAGGGAGGTGTTCAACATGGATGCAGAAATTCACTGAAGAGATATAGCTAGGGATGACTTAGAAATTAAGTTCATAATTATAAGAAGCAAACCATAGCCATTCTCTATACTCTGTTTTTCAAACATGGCAATTTGGTACAGAAAAAAATGAAGGCTTGATGATTTGTTTCTGTATTAAAGCTGAGTCTATATACATTGATTATTAATAAAGTACACCATTCTAAAGAAATGAACTATATTCTGTGCTAAGTACAGTAGGATTGCATGGTTGTCAGTATACCACACTATAGCCTATGAAAACTACACATCAGGCTTTGTTTGTTCTTGGCAGAGCATCTGTCATAGTTCATTTACTGAGAATTCATACACCTAACAGGTGACCTAAAAAGAATGTTTTAAATGATACAACAGAAAGATAGAGTGGTTGGTTGTGAATATAGTTGATGATATATACACAAAATAGATTAATTTAGAGTGTTTGTAGTACCTGTTACTATAAACAGGTATAAAAAATAACACCAGGTTACATCTTTATATTTGTCCCCTTCTGACCTTAAAAATGGATGCATTCTCTGTCCTTTCAACGTGCAAACATCCGTATGTGCATGTGACTAGTTTTAACACCTGAGCATCTGAAATTATTACCATTAGCACACAGTAAACTATTCAGCGGAATGTGTGAAAATAAATTCCAGTATTTGTTCTCAGAAAGGCTTAGATTGGTGCCTGCCTCAGAAATGTAAACAAATACCAGTTTAAAAAAATATATTCAAAGGAGGGCCAGTGGCTGAAACTCCATCTTCAAATAAAAGTTTTAAATCATGTTTTTGAGACTGGGAAGTACATTTTGGCTTGCACTTTAATCCATTTCATGCAATTTTGATTATAAGATAACAGGAAATTTTTAAATCTGAATGAGAGATTTGCTAGTTTATAGTTGCATATAAAGTACCAAATAGTGTAGGACACTGCACAATGCAAGACATTCAAATAAAAATTTCATATGTTATCAAAGTTATATAGTATCAGTTTAAAAGGAAACTAATTCTTCATAAAACAGACTTCTTCCTAGCAAAATTTCAGAAACAAACTAAAATATCCAGAAAGCTGGAATTTATAAGCAACTGCTTTCCTTCCTGCTTTTTCAAATGTGTATGATAAACTTTGCACTTAAAATGTATCAAATGCAAAAAGTATTACATTTATTTATCTCTGAGTTCAATGGATGAGACACACTAGTCATAAATGACTCCAATACACTTAGCCAAAGCCTAAAAACAATTGTTTCCTCTCCATGTTTTAATAAAAGACAAATAAAGAGGAAAGAAATGAGAAAAGGGATATCAACACCAACAGCTTCTTTTCCAGTGTGTTGACACTGTATTCAAAACTGGAAGCAAAATCAGGATGGAGGGGAAGAACATTAAAAAGGAGGAAGGTTGCCCCCTCATTATATTTTCAATTACATCTAGACCCATTCATATTGTAAACACAATCTAAATAAAAATGTATAAAGTTATGTTGAAAAGAAGAACAATTTCAGTTTAAAATAGTGATATCATTAGAAATAACTAGGAAATGTTTAAGTCTAATTAGGCTCTAGAAACATAAAATGCCAGATCTTTGAGTCATCCACATACAGCTGGATATAACTCTGAGCTATACTGTACTATTACAAACACTAAGCACAATACAGCATAAAACAAATTTACATAGAGTCTGGAGATAAAAATCATCCAGTGAGTCTCAGTTATCTGATTTCAAATTTACTGTCAAGGGACAATAATTCGTCATTTCAGAGCACAAAGGGGAAGAATGATGTTTCTTATTGCACAAAGACATCTCTTTACTTTAGATTATTTCCAAATGCAGCTACTGCTTAAAGGTTTGGAGTCTGATCCTTTTTTCCATAGCACAATGAAAAAAAAAAGCTCAGAAGCCAAGGACAGGGAAAGAGCTGATTTAGCATTTTCCCATTCTAAAATCCTCTGTGAAGGGTTTTAAAGTGGGAAGAAGTAGTGAGAATAGGTAGGTAACAGGCACTAGAGCTACTTCCATTATTAACTCTTCCTCTGCAATTTCAGGAAGGGTTAGAAAGCAACAGGGAAGGCTGATGGGGGAAGAAGAAAAGAAGAAATTTTAAAATTATTTGATACTCATTTATTATTTAACCTGATACAAGAAGGAATCATACAGAATGACTATGTCATGTACAAGAAACTGAGTAAGTCAAGATTTGATGATTCACATTTTTATTATTCATTTTTGATAGCACCAGCAGAACCCTAGACAATGGGGTGGGGGGGAGAGAAAAAAAAATGAAAAAAAAAGGATTCTGCACATTCTCTAAAGAGAGACCACGAAACTCTTCCTGAACTTAAGAAACACTCCTAATGGTTTCTTTTATCTTCCCCTCCTGCCTTCAACTATTGTTGTTAAAGCACTGTTTCAGAAGCTCTTCCTTCTCCCTCTTCTTACTAATACTACAGTCCCAAAATTAAACCACAATACATACACAGTCTTAATCCATTTTTCTGCTGATGCACAGATCTTGTTAGGTTTGGTCTAAACAAGTAACTATTCTTTTCTATTTCCAGTATAAAAAACTCAGTTCAACTGTTCTTAGCACAGGCTGGCATGGTAATTTCTTCTCCACAGCATTTATTGCACCAGTTTTCACTACATCCAAAATTATACCATAAAAAAATATCGGTATCTCCAAACAGCATCAACTCCTTCCTTCAAATTGTCCCTTTATAAAACAGAATTGTGAGAACCCAGGCCAGGACTTCAGGACCCCACAATCCCAGGTAAGCTCACACTTAAAACTACTGCCTTAACAACCCTTACTTAATTTTTGAACTAGCACACCCCCTGCTTAAAGCTCACTTAATGGCAGCATCTGTTTCAGTCCAGCAATGTAACTTCCAGTTTGAATCAAAACTACACCCTGCTTCTGCAGACACATTTACCTTTAGAAACTACTATACATCAAATAGAGTTAGATCCCTAAACAACTTTGGAGATCGTACCTAAGACCTCATAGTAATTACTGCAAAATCATCTCTATCTCATCTTAGATCACACTTCAACAGAAAAGCGCAGGTTAGCGACAATATTTTCCACATGATTAAACCCCACATAGTGAGACAATGCTCCAGAGGATAATCAGAAGACAGACTTCCACATTTTCCATGGGACTTGACCAGGACAATAGACACAGAATCTATACCTCTAACTTGGACATCTATAGGTACTTCTGGATGCCTGCAAAGACTGTCACATTGAAAAAAATCGCCATAAAATTCCCTGGGGATGGTACCATTAGAAAGTCTTAATCCCAGACCCTAGATATACCGATTTATTTAAGGCTCCTTCAATATAAAGGACTACTCAGAATTTAAGCAAGTAAGAAGCAGCTTACCTAAGTTAACAGAAGTCCCCAGACAGCTCACATACAACAGATCATTAAAAAAAACTAAAGCTACTTTTAAGGTTTAAGAGTAGTACTTTTGATACAAGATTTTACTATAACATTTGGAAAATATTACTACAACTTCTTACACAGGGAATTGAGAACAGATTTGGGGTTTTGACATACATTGTTATACTCTGAAATACAGAGCAGTTCATTAATATACTCTCTCACTAGCATTTAGTAGACCAGGAGTGCCCAGGAAACAAAGCGCTCTCATTTGTTCAAAAATACAGCGGTACGCATGTATTCACAGAACTATGGAGAGAGAGACTCTCTATACTGGCATTTCCAGGAACTTAAAAGGTTTTGGTCCTTTTTCTTAAAAAAACATCCTTTAACCTTTCCAAAGGTGCAGGTCTAAGATCAGTTGCAGGCCACTCATCAGCAAAATCTATGCAATGGCAAAGTCTTCCTGCCATACAGATGATGATGCCTCATTGAAGCACCTTTTTCCCCATGTGACTATGCCATAGGGGAGATGACCAACAGCAATTAACACTTTATACCCATTCAGTGATGGTCATTCTCACTCACCTGCAGTCCCACCACAAAGCTGGGGGGCAAACTAATACTGGGCTAGATGAAATTATTACTTCTGATAGATCTAGCCATGGATGCCTCATCCCTGGGAGTGTTCAAGGCCAGCCTGGAGCAACCTGATCTAATGGAAGATGTACCCTGCCCATGGCAGGAGGACTGGAACTAGATGATCTTTAAAGTCTCTTTCAACCCAAACCATTCAATTATTCTGCAATTTGGTCCCAGTCCATAAGGTGTCATTTCTACCCTTGATTTTTATTACTCAGCTATTGCACCATATAGCTTTACACTTAGAACTGGACATACCAGACACACTAATACTGGAAATACACCACAATATCATTAAAATGATACAATTTCTTTTACAACACACTAGATGTGATGCACTTTACCGAGAGCTGTATAAAAGGAAAAGCTTTGGCTATGCCACATTACTGCACCACCAAACCGTAAGTATTTAACTTTGACTTCTCTTTTTATTGAGGCATAAGCATAATCCTCCAGGCATGAATGCCAGGAAGGCAAGGCAATGAAAATAAATGTTTAATGCTACTGAATGGGCATAGCAACCGTACTCCCTGCCTGCAGCTAAATATCGCTACTACAAAGGCGTTCTTCCAGTTATCACTACTAATAGTTGTTGCTGGGCAGGTATGTATATAGGAACGATAGTCTAAAAGGGGGGAAGTGTGTGTGGAAGGGAAAAAATATCTAGTAATTTTTTTGTTACAGACCAGAGTTCTGCTAAAGAAATTTAATCCTTTTTTCAATATGGAAAGAAGCCAACTGTACAAGTTTACTGCAATTTCAGTAAGTGTGTGAACTCCAGTAACATTGATCATAATAACCCCTTCCTTCTTCTTTAAAAATAACATCTCCCCCACAACTAAATAGGCTACTTGGACTGATAAATCCTTCCTCTATTTTTTCTCCCCCACAAGTCATACCTTCAATACAGCCAGAACTTCCCCAGATCAGAGGACACTGTCAGCGCAGGCTGACCAATCTCAGAGGGTTTTTTCCTTTTTTTTTCTTCAAGATACTCCGTGTTAACAGCTTGAGGGGGTTCAATCAGCACTGCTTTGATCTCGGCTGGAACTATAATTATTTAACATTGTTACAAGGATTTCTATAATCCATCCTACCATTAAATCCCTTTTACACCCTCATCTTCTGAAGGCTAATCTGCATCCGTACACTCAGTTTGTCTCTTCAGCTGGTTTCATCAGGCTCTGGCATTCTCCAACATCCAGAGTGATGGTTCTTTTTTTTCTAATGAAATCATTTTCTTTCAAATTGAAAAGCGCAAAAGGTCTTGTGCATTTGCTACCTTTTGATGAGATAGCTATATAACACCAATATGATCCACTGTTTGCTGCAAACTTCCTCCCAATTTCATAAAATTCATTTTCTCTGTGGTGTTTTCATTGAATTCATGATATGTGTGTGTGTGTTATATACATAGCTGAGGAAAAAATAATCAAATGAACACCAGCAGATTCTCCTGCAAAATACAGCAAAGCTGAGAGTAGTAACAGTGTACTCATTTCTCTCTATGCTTTTCTTGATAAATACCATAGGAAATACTGTATCCAAACTTAGCCAGGTAAAAAAATTTGGAGTGCTTGGAGAGAAAACAGAAGTATTTTATAATTATAATGCATGAAAAACATACACCACATGGAAAAAGGACTTCGACAGAATCAAAGGAAATAAATGACAAAAAGAATGAATACAAAGCAGAGTGAAAATGAATAGCATGAACAAAATCAGACCAACAATATAAAAGGAGACAATTAGGAATTACGAATGATCAAAAGGGAAGAGAAACAAAAAAATGCCTTCTTGTTTATTAAGGAAAAAAAACCTTTACAAGGAAAATGACACTTCTTCAGCATGTGTACGATTACATTGGGGAAACTGTCTTTTTGTTGTGCAAGTTTGTTGTGAACTGTTTTTAAGCAACCAAAATGTAAAGGCTTTTGCTCCACTAAGCACTGCTGGACTGTCACCTCAATAGCTGCTGTGCTGGGACCATCTGCATGGATGAAGGAAGGGGAACACCAGTGCAGACAGAAAGGTGGGGATGACAAAAACAACAGGGAAGTACCACTGGGCCATGATAGCAAGAGTGAAGCACATATAAGCTTAGGTGCTACAGTGTTCATATGAAATAAATTTATTCAAATAAATAATCTTGTGTCCTCTTTCTCACAAATCATAGCTATAAGGTAAATAAAAACCAATACATAAGGACTTGTTTCATTACTACAAATATTGCATAAGGAAGGCAAAAGGTGAAGAGTAGGAAGTGTCTGTATAAAAGAAAAATTGAAAAGCTGATGGGAAAAAAACCAGGGTGCACCACAGTTAAACTCGTATTGAGAAAATAAGAGCTTTATATGGGTATATTTTCTTTTATTCCCCTTAACTGACAACATAAGATTTAGTTTATCGGCTGATGTTTGAAAAAAATCATCAGGCAACGGTTATAATTCTAAAATACTCCTTCATATTAGCTAATAATGAAAAAATAGGTAGTAGATTCAACTGATCTTCAGAAGGAGAAAGTAAGAGTCCATGATGATTCACACAGGGTATTTCTGGATACTACTTCAGTCACATTTCTGGCACTTTCTATTCAATAAAACAAACTCCAAAAGACAAAGGAAATATTAACTAGTTCCTTCAAGAAAAGATTTGTCCTTAGAAACATTTTCGACATTATATATCACAATCCTCTTCTATCCTGAAGCAACATTTCAATATCTTCTTTTCCCAATTATTTCTAGTGGTATATTCCTATATGCAGTTACAGTAAATCTTATCACTATAAAATAAAAACAGATCAAGATTCTTGTGCATTCTGCCACCACAAGACTGCATCCATAGATGTAATGAGAGCCATAAAATATGATGGGGTTTTTAAAATTAAAAAAAATAAAACACAGGAAAATAAAACAAAAAAAACCAAACATGATTGCAAAATTCAAGTGAGTTCTAAGTTAGAAAAATTAACATATTACATTAGACTCTTATATCCCAGCGCTGACAATGAAGTGGCTGTGAAATGAATAGCGGCCCAAACATTTAGCGCCTACTTCTTAAAAGGAAAAAAAAAATTAAGAAGCATCTATGATTCAAAGCATCTTGTATTAAGAATTTTAGTAAAAAAGTTTCAAAATAAGAAAATTGAAAGTCAAGCAAATCTATGAAACTATGTTCTGTAATTAACAGAAACCAAAGAAGTTACAATTTGAAGTCCTTATTCACTGCATTCAGAATTCTGGGTCTTGCTGAAGCAATTTAGTCCACCTTTAAGGCCCTTTTACATTTCTAGAGGAGTGGAAAGGAGCCTTTAGCATTGCTTTGATTTGCATTCCTATTAATTTATGCAAGCTAGCAGTTTGCTAAGTATGTAGAAAGTACTCAGTGATAAAGGCAGCTCCTTCCTGGAAGAGCTTCTGACCCAAGGCCACAGTCCTATAAACACATATGTGCTTGATGCATGCAGGTAGTTCTTTGCTTAATGGCATGCTCACACGCATTCAATTAAAAGTTTGCAAATACTTTGCAAGATGAGAGCCTAGAGGATGAAAAGCATTCTTCTAAAAGTAGATTTTTTTCTTACTGGCTGCAGAGAAATAAAAACAAAATAAGGCTTATTGATTCTATTTTTAAATGCTAGATTAGTCTGGACAGATAGATTTATGCATGAAGTTCTTTCAATATTCTATGAAGTCTTTTTCTTCAAGACCTAAGATATTTACATATGTTTAAAAGTGTACTTATTCTTATCTCCTATTCATAACAAAGTGAAGGCAGATGAACACTCCCCTGGTGACTGTGGCTAACAGTCTTTCTCCTAAAAAGTAAATGCATTTGAGTATTGTGTAAACTCTATATGTATTCATACATTAATTAGCCAGTAACAGAATAGGTATTACCTCCATTGGCATAAATCTGTACTTTTCTATTTACTTCAACAAGACCAGAAATTTTAATGATGTATTTTGAGATCCTTAAATTTAAAGACCAAGTTTGACTAGGTTGACATAATAAATTTCTGCCCACTGTTAAAATTTAAATAAGCATAAATAATTGCTGAATTTGGACATGTAGATGTCTAACAGTATTTACAACACCTAATACTGCATTTCTGGAGAGAAGACAATGTTAAGCTTAGTGACATCTGACAGCAAGTTACTCTTACTAATAGTCCCCTGACACCCATGGGGCATTACAGAGAGTGAGGAGTACAACTGTAGATGGCCAGTTAGGTTACAGTAGTCAGCTTCAGTATTTGGCATTCTTTATTTATGCATACAGACTGCATACAGACTGCCTAATACAGATAAAGCAAGTCTCTGACTGCTGGTGTGCAAAATAAAGTCATATTTCACAGTTGTGATGTCATCAAAGGACTGTATTTCATGGCTATAACATCTTCGCAGATATATACATAAAGTGGTATCCCCAAGGATCACTACTTGCTAAGTCTGCCTGAGGTCCAGTAAGGTGGACCTCCTTAAATTCCATTTAATGTACATTAAGATTTGAATATCAAGGAAGTCTAAATAGCCTGAGAGTAGAAAAGGCATTCTCAGTAGCATACTTGCCATATTACATGAATTTTTCTATATATTATGTGCTGTGTTATCAATTCACTCTTTTTAAATTTCAGCACAGTCTTTCCCTTTTATGCATTTATCTGTGCATATATCCTTTATATATTATATGTAATTACAAAATTACAACTGAAGTGAACATCATATAATATATAAACTATCTGTGACAGAGTCTCAGAATTTTAGATCTTGAAAATAGAACTTGATTACTTTATTCACTCTAAACCAATATCACTGTAATATCAGCCTTAAGCAATATGGGCTGCTAAAATCATTCAGTTCCATTTTTCCAAAATGGAAAACTGATAGGATTATTTTCGTGATAAATTAATTTTACCATGTAATTGCAATTATGACTTCTAATTAATGAATGATTTCAGCTTCACTAACTAGGTCAGCATTTTTCTTTTAAAAATATATCATTTTTCTCTTTAGATAAGCATCATGATATGTCCAAGCTTTGGGAAACACACAAGGCATTTTTACAGGGCAATGATCCCAGAAGCTGAGAAATGGTGAAACTAATGTGATGTTCTTTCTAACAAATTCAAGCCATTTTTTGTCTCTTCTGTGAGGAAAAAAGCAAGCAGATGGCAAGAGGCTTTTTAACAGGGAAGGTCACAGTTTCTTAGTACTATAATACTTGATTTCTTGACTGAGCTTCCCAGTACATAAAAAACTGAACAATGTGAGACCAATGAATCAGCTGAGCAACTAATTTATTGCATCACTTGTCAATATGCA
This sequence comes from Pithys albifrons albifrons, assembly GCF_047495875.1. Classification (NCBI taxonomy): domain Eukaryota; kingdom Metazoa; phylum Chordata; class Aves; order Passeriformes; family Thamnophilidae; genus Pithys; species Pithys albifrons. Next base: position 47,803,851 of record NC_092461.1, read on the forward strand.
TATGACATTGCAGAATATATTGACAAAAGGCAGAATCAAAGGAGATTGACTTTCCTATCAGATGCATTTCTACAGCAAAGTATAAAAGAAACATGAAGCTTATTTCGTGCATGATGTAGAACAGACTCCAACATTCCTGACTGCCCATTGCTTTGCAGCACATATTTAAGGATACCATAGCAATATGCAAAGACTCTTCTTCAGTGTCCCCCTGAAGATGTCCTCTGGCACACATATATCATTTTAAGTCCTACATCCCTGTCAACTACCTTATCACCCCATTCTTTGATTCCAGATGATTCACATGGTGCGGCATGATGATACAGAAAAAACAATTAAAAATAAGTTGCAATTGTTAAAATAATGATTAGCAGGACAAGATGAGAGAAAACAACTTCCTTGGAAGATGCTCAAAATTTGACAGCTAAAGTGTTACAGATATAGTAATTAAACTAAATGATAGCTCTTATCGGAATGCAACACACCAAAATATCTCTTATTTTGTTGTAGGTTTTTTTCTTTTTTGGCTGCTAGAAAAAGTCATATATTTAGAGAGCACTTCTTACAGAAAATTTCCATGAAAAGTTGATAACCAACACATAACTTTGAAAATTAGTCAGCATCAAATGCTGAGCAGTTCTGTAATTGAGGGGAAAAAAGTTTGTTTTTTTTTTCTGAGAAGAAGTCAATAAAAATATAAAGAAGAAATCACAATATTAAAAGTATTAAGTAGAGAAAGTTTAAAATTTTACGTATTTTATCAAATGGTAACAAACAACATGAAGCATTATAATGTTTCATTACAGACCTTGAAAACTGGACTGTACTCTTAAGAAAACTCTCAGTGGATGCTTATCATGAATGCCGTGATGATAGCCAAATTGTTTTTATGAGAATTAGTATTTATTTATATATGCAAGCCAAAGGTTTATGAACTGATTAGTAGTTTTGGAATCATATTGTAAGTATCAAATTTTGGATAACTTAATGAAGGGCTTTTTTCAAACAATGATGTAATTTGAAATTCAGTCTCCTTTAAGAACCACCCAGCCCAAAATGCATACACACAACAATCTGTACCAGTATGTCCCTAGTATATGCATTACATTATCTTTCTAAATTACCCACAATAATCCATCATTGTGGTTTTATGCTGATGAAGCATCTTGAAAATGCAAATACATTGCCATAAAATGAGACCAGCACAGACCTGAATGAGACCACACTTTGATATAAAATTATTGAATTCTGCTTTTCGATATAAAATTATTTTTACACCTTTATCTCCAATCCTTGAAATATATCAGACAATAGTGTTTTATAACAAACGATAAGCCATTATTGCATAATCCTAAAATATTCACTTAAGACAAAATTATGTACTGTGAAGTTTTTCTATCTGTAATGCATAAAAATATTGTGAAGTCAAATATGGCTGATCAAGGTTTCCATCTTGAATACATTTCTCAACAGTCCTGACAAAGAAGAGAAAGAGAAGGAGAAGCTATGATGGGACAATTCAATTCCTTTTTTTCTGTAATGTATCATATAAGATGTAATGTATACACAGGAGTGGCTGCCCACACTGGCAAAACAGGCTTATGCAAGCATCTTCCCATGAATACGATTTAATATCCTATAGATTAAAAATAGGTTTTGGAATCAACCCTGATTATTAAAGAGAACATTTGGAAAGAGAACCCTGATTATTAAAGAGAACATCTGAAAACTTCACTGGGGGAAAAGGCAGTGGGAAAAAAAATGTCCTCTATACAGCTATTTTAGAAGGTCTAAGGTAATCAACTGACTGCAGAAAAAACTAAGAGTGGTCATTGTACAGTTACAGCTTTCCAAACATAGGCTTTAATCTTTATTCATTCTGCCTATCCAAATATATTACTAGTTTTAAGCCTGCCCCATACTTCTGAATATTTGGTTCTGGGGCTTCTGATAGATTCCATTAGAACATGTTTAAAGAACTACACATTTTGTAATGAGCTAAAAATGAGGTCTGACACTATTAAGACAGCCATGCCTACTTTTTACTTGTTGGTGAATAAGTGGTGAGTGATTGCATAGAAGAGTTTATTGTAGCATTTCTCGATGATGACCATTATTGCCTTTACAAAGATCATTCATACATACCCTTGTCTTAAGCCTAAATTAAGGAGGGAAAATAAGAACTCTATTGAATTCATATCCTGCTTTCAAGCATGCAATGGTAAAGCACCCTAAAAAATGGTACGTGACCATTAAACCTAAATCCCAATGTGTGCCAAGCTGTACTCACTGAGATGAACATAGACACCAAGAAAGTCAAGGTCAGAATTGAGAGAGGACTTTTGCCCTTAGAACTCTATCGCAGTTCCGAAACCTAAATGTCTTGTTTCTTTTTCAGACTCTAAACCATTCTGAACTGTATAATTTTGTGAGTAAATACTACTATCATGTGTCACATTAATTTTTTGACTCTTAGCAAAAGCTAGTTCTTTTGAAAGGAGACACAATGTTTCCCGGTGACAGCTTTTTTGTTGTTTTATTTATATTATTCCAACTTTTATGTTATGATGACTTGAGAGAGAATATAAAGCATTTTTGAAGTGTTAGGCTAAAAATGTACATTGAAAATTGAAATATTTTCTTTTATGACATGCTGAACACAGGATTTATCACTGAAATCAATGAAAACCTGCCAATTTAAGAAATAAAGTCAATGGCATTTCTCACTAGGTGTTTGTATCTAACTACTGGACTACAGCTTTGCACGTTAAATAATATCATGTTCAACATATAGTACAATATATTAACGAATCTGTCATCTTTCAATTGTTCAAGCTAGTGTTGCTATGCAGTATTCCGCATGCAGCAATCTTAGCTGAATTAATGGGAAAAACATAACAAAGAAAAAAATAGTTGTGGACCTATTACATGTCCCTTTTGATTCTCACCCCATTTGCTTCCAAAACCAGACGCTGTTTTCCAGTCCTTTGCAATTACTAGGGTCTTATATTGCTTTTATGACCAAACTACAGTGGAGACAGCTGAAAAGTGCAAAGCTTTCTGTCAGCCTCTGCAGGTCCCTCGGTGCATGAAACTACAAGAAACAATGTATTGTAATGCAGATGCTCATTGATTCCCTGCAGAATTTCACAGACTAGGAGTCCTTCACTGTGTGACCTACAGGGATTTGTACTTTACATAATATTCACTATACAGCGTATCATGTCCAAAGCGAAGTACCTAGTGAATCTGATCACTCTTCCCTTGCACATGCCTTTCCCAGCTATCAGTTTTCTTCAGTGAACAAGAGGTCTTTTGTGCTTGAAACATAAATGCCAATCGAAATAGAATACACTTCTAATGTCTATCACCTTTCATTCAGAGGTCAATGCATTTTACAAGTCAGGCCAATGTTCTTACCTCATGCTGGACATACACAAGTACAAAAGAATTTAGGAAGATACCGAATCAGGTCTTCCTAGTTGCCTTGGTTTTAGCCAAGGACAGGGTTAATTTTTCCCAGTACCTGTGAGGGGGTGGAGCCTGGAGCCATCTGAGTGTGTCTAGGTTGCTATTCTATACCAACCATATCACCACTGGGGCATGGAAGGAAGGGATTCTCAATTCTGAGAAGAAGGGGTCTAGCTTGCAGGTGGAAAGAAAAGGTGGCATGTGAAGGGTCCACTGGCCATTTTGTTCTTTGTCTTGGGGTCTCACCACATCAGTGAGCATTTTGCTTGTAAAACACCGTCTCTTTCATACATTGTTGTTATTATGATTGTTGCTATGACTGTTCATTTTCTTATCTCATTGCTGTTTCCAGTAAATTGTTTTTATCTCAACTCATGATCTCTGCCTTTTGTATCTCCCACTGGAGGGCAGAGCAGAGTGAGCATGGGGAGAGGGGTCGCTAAATTAGGGAGTGTCACTTCTAAACCACAACACTAGTCTGGAAACTTGCCCGCTTGTAGATCAAGATGGTTTCCAAAGAACAATTTACAAGTAACACACTGAAAATCAAATCCTTATTATGCCAAATAAGTATTTGATGGGTAAATAAAAGACCAGCAATAGTAAATGAATATCATCAAATGAAAAACTAATAAACTTGAAGGTTCTAGACTTTCCTGAATCATTTTGACGGATAAAAATGAAGTTTTGCAATTGAAAATATTCTAAAAGGCTAATTGTTTAAATAAAATAAAGCTCTCCACATGTGAAATGTTATTTCTAAACTAGGCTCATTTCTGTTGAAATTAAATTTAAATTAACATATATGTGCTATCTGTGGGATACAATGATAAGGAAATGGCATCCCAACTGACAAAACAGTTGGAATGCTTGTCAAGGGCTGCAGTACTAAGTGATGAACTTGCTGCTTTTTGATATTTTAAGCTGCAAGTCAAATGAAGCAAGGCATATCTCTAGGTTAACAAAATTTTACTATATTTGCACCTCAAATCATGAAAGGGATGCTACAGAAGTCACAATAACAAGTGTCATCATGATGGAAAGTATTTCTCAGTTTTCAAAATTTATTACTACCTACTCACATGATTTTAGAGGAATTGTTTTACACCTCAATTTTCTCTTAAAGTTTTGGTGACCACTATTTCTTCTTAATGGGCATAATTTCATTTTGTCAGGTGTGATGGTCCCCAACTATTACATATGCTTAGTAGGTCACACAACAGCTTCTTTCCTATGACAGTTCAACCTTCTCATGGGAAAGATGACAGTAAATATTTGGTTGCTACTTCCATGTGAATTCATCCAGCAATTCTCACATTCTCATCCCCCAGACCCATACAGGGAGAAGTCCACCAACAGGATCAACTGTCTTGGAGAAGAGCCAATTTCTGTACTAAGTATGTTGTTAGAGGTAAAGGAAGGTTCATTACATGTGGCAAAGTACAGTTATGGGCACAGAGGCCAAATTTAGCCATATATATGCACTGGGAGACTTCCTTAGCCTTTAACTAGGTGACAGCACACAAACCACGTCTGGAGAATGCTCCCTGAAATGCTTTAACTTCTCTGCCTTGGGATCTACTTGGGAACAGAGTCTGCTGGCCTCAACCAAAATCATGAGAGGGACCACTTTAACACTTCATGAGTATTTACTACTCCACTTCTGTCACTACTGAATTTATTAACACGGAAGCAGCTTATTTTTCCTTATACTTCTTAAACTTGCTTCTTATTATGAGACAAAGACTCTCATCATGTGAGAGAGGTGAGACCCTGAGAAAGTTCTGCAGGACGAAGCTGCTGCTGCAGCCAGCAGAATATTCATCAATCCCATTTGGTCTCAGCAAGATGGACATCTTGGTGCTCCTATAAATGGTGCCAGGTCACACACTAAAAATTACTTTTTAAATATCATATATTTAAAAATCAGTTCTTACAATCATTTGATGATCTAAGCTTTTGTTAAAAAAAAATGGGGCAGGGGGTAAAGCTCAAGAGGTCATGTTTTCAGAAGACATTTGGCAGTGAGTCCCAACCAAGCATGGATGAAGTCTGTCAGTTGTAGGCACTAACTACACCATAAAGTTTAAACAAGTTGAATATAGTGCAAAAATACTTGGGGGAAAATGATTTTAATCAATCAGATCCAAAATTCAATGATGCAGATCTGCAGATCAAGTTTCAGGTAATCAACACAAATCTGGGCTATGCATGGAAAAGGACTGGGAACATTACAGTCCTCAAAGACTTGGATCAGTTCTTTACACAAGACTGATAATTATTTAAAATCCTGCATTTTATACACAGGTGGGGTAACTGATTAAAACAGATTCAGTATCAGAATCCAAACCATAAAGATGGTGGTCCACTAGCACTTAATACATCTCCCTTAATAGAATTCAAGTGCCAAAATATGACCTGCAGTGCAAGGGTTAGCTTGATGACTCTTACGCCCTTACTTTTGTTATTCTGTGTTCACATGGCCTCCTCCTAGTTCCAAACTGGTGATAGAGACCAGATCAAGGTCCACAGAAATCCTCCCCTACTTCAACAAGGTTTCCTTCCAAACCCTGGAGCCTGGGAGGCCAGCTCTCTGCTTTTAATCCAATATCCACTTCACTACAGAAGATTTATTTAGACTGCCTCTTGTTTCATTAAGGGCTCCAAAAGTCTGTAGTGATTTTTGACACTTTGTTATAATGTTTCTATGACCCCCCCACCCCCTCCTCACATACCACACCACCCAGCCTCATTTTCATATGGATACAAAGCAATGGGATAAAATGATGGTTCATTATAGTGGTACAGAGCTCTTATCTTCATCCGGCAAGAGTCATTTCCTTCCAAAGATTGAAATGCAAATGTGAAAATTAATGATAACTGCATTATCTGATAGCAGAGATAATACCGATTCACTGTCAGAGTAACACACAGTCGTTCTATGATTTCCTCTGCTTCTTCACAATATTCTTCTTACTGTCAGACTATATCTATGGTTAACTATGTTTCATGGATTTTTGTTAATTTACATCAAATAGCATATTCAAGATCTTATATCTACCACATTTCCCCAATCAAAAAAGAAACAAAATCAGGAGAGTAATCTCCAAGTCCTTAGGACTGGTTTAAAAAGAAAGAAAGAAAGGAAAAAAAAACGGGGGGGGGGGGGAGGGGGGGGCGGGGGGGGCAACATTAATGCCCATTTTCCATCTTGCACCATCCTGAAGTGGTCTACCAACCATTCCATTCTATATTATACAATTTTGCTTTGTAACCCAAACTGTTTATTGCATTACTAAATAACACAGGGTAAACTCCCAAATCAATACATATTTGCAGTGATTCCCATGACTGGCTACAGGAAAGTATTCAGAAAAACTATACATTTCCACGTACCAAGGCAAACAACGTATATAAAGGCCATAAAATCACCTGTGCTTCCACATTTGAAAAATAAGTTCTTTTATAAAAAATGTATTTAAACTCAGTCTTGCTTTGCTCTTACTGTTCCTTAGACTTTTGCTTTTGGCTACAATGGAAAAAGGATCAGGTCCTTCACTGAGTGTTCATATACAATCTAGTGACCTCAGTTTCCACTATTTCAGAGTAGTCTTTTCATTACAAAAACTTTTTAAACAATGAGAACAAGAACAATGAAAATTGAAGATAGCTGAAAAACATTCAGGTAACACTCAAAGTGACTACACAGAGTAGGCACTATCTCTGCAACTCCTTGATGGTCAGTGAAGGTCACAAGAGTGTGTCATCTGAAAGACTGCTTCAGCAGAAACTCTTTGAAGCTACAGCACATTTAACCGTAATTTTTTTTCTTCATAAAAAAATTCTAATTACAAAGGCTTGAGAATGTATGTGAACCACTTAACTATACAAATTTTCAAACAAAATAAAACTTTAATTAATGCCAGAAGCTTATCTTTGACTCATACATGGGCAAGTTATTGCTAATGAGTAACCAATAGAAGTTCACTTGCTGGCAAATAGTGGCCCTGAAAATCACAATGTGTTCCTTTAATGCTAAAAAAACCCATAAAACATTAAAATAACAAAACAGCTCTACTATTTATATAAATTCTTGAGTTGTCACAGTTTACACTACCAGTTGACAGAAATTTGTATCATGCAGAACAGTCACTGGAGATGGTAAGGAGACCAGCGACAGCTCAGATAACAAAGAAGGTATCATCATCTGCTCTTTGAGGTAGAGCCTCTACTGCCAGTTGGCAAATTTGTTGAAGCAAAGTTTTCAATGGTTGTTTGCATTATGCTAAAATATGTTCCTAAATAAGCACAATATTTCATGCTGCATTGTCTGGTATGGTTTTTGTTATTTTTTCCAAAAAACTTTAAGGTGTTATCTTTGTACTATATGGCTGAAAATGACCTGTTGATCACTTTTTTTTCCCCATGTCAATAAATAACCCACATCATTTCATGCATGATGGAGTATGGGATGTAGCATGTATCCATTCCTTTCTCAGATACATTACACCCTTGTAAAGAACCACTGGGTTTGGTCATCAGTTTTCCTAAGTCAGAAGGAATTTTCCAACATTCAGCTTTGATTTCCATCATCCCATGTCAAAGCTATCAATGAATATTACAAGATGTATACACATCCTACTGATTTTTTTGCCAACAAAATGAACATCTCTTCCTTTAATCCATAGTGTCATAAATGATCTCAGGAACTTCTGTGTAAGGTAGGTCATATAAAAAGCAGCCCACAAAATGCATATTCAACTATGTTGAAATACACTAAAAAAAGGCAACAAAAAATTACAAATTTCAGATAGAGTTTATTCATACTGAAATTAAAAACAAGTCATATGGAGAACACTGATACCCTTTAAATCTACAATAAAGCTGGAAAAGGCTGCTCTGCTGTACCCAAATACATATTTTGCATTATTTTAAATGTACAGTAGTGTATGATAATACTAAATCTTGTCTTCATATAACACCCTAGTGCTTTATTTAGAGTATAAACTTCTTTGAGCTTTATCATTAAAAACAATTAATTAGATATGTCTTCTTTTTTCTTTCCATTTTATTTTCCAGGTACTGGTTTCAGAAAATTACCATTAGTTTTGTTTTTCTCTTCTTGAATAACATGCAGCAATTTGCAAAATCAAGCAAGGATGAAAATGTGATGGAAATACAGGAATTTTTCTAATGAAATATTATTATGGCATTATAAAATTATTGATAGAACGCTTCTGGAACTCTTTTCTGATGTGCTCATCCTCTTTAGGTAAAATTTTCATAAGAGATATTGCTAGAGCATGTTTGGCTTCAGATACACATTTTCCAAAAGTACTATTCAATTATGGTCAATATAATGGATTTTTAAGGCCTATTCCTGAGTCCATACGCATGAAAATATTGCATTGAATTCAACTGCAAAATTGCCTAATTGAGAAATACAATCTATCCCTTTGCCTTAGGTACTTTTATGATACAGCTGAGGTTTTACATATTTATATTGAACAGATACTTGAAAGTATTGCCATGTTACCATTACATCTTCTGTCAGCAATGTTATGCTTGCACCATCTTCACTTATATAGTAGAAAATGTTATCTTGAGTTCCTGTTTTATTATGTGAAGTTCTAGCACTTCACTGAAACTGCAGTCTGAGTTTTTCTTCGCACTGAAATCAATGACCAGGTGTGCTAATTAATTCTATTAGGCTAAAACAAGTAAAAAAAAAGTCCTTGACAATGTCAGTAGATACGAAATCTATTTATTAAGCTCAGTATGTTGCTAAATGTTGGCACAAAGCTTGAAAAGACACAGGTGTCTGCTGGTCTTCTGGCCTCAGAAAACAGAGTAGAAAAGCTTCTCCCTTAATTCAATCATGCAAAGTAAGAACTAATAAGTTTTAAACATAAAATTCTAAGCAGCAAAATTTTTTTTTTACATCAAGTAGGTACGTTAAGGCATTTTATGTTGAACAATTTACAAAATGGTATAACCAAACCCACTCTTTTTACTCTAGAAATTCATCTTAGTACTTACCTGTCCTGGAGCCCAAAGGATCATAAAAGAAATAGTCCGTTAAAAATCTATACAAAGGATAACAATCTATCAAAATAATAAATTTGCAAATACCAGAATCCAGTTTAAGAAATTTCTCTTGGCTTGCAGTTGTTTTTCCCTACCTGGCCCATCCCAGTCTTCAGTCTCCACGGTAAGCTGCCCTGGTTTCTCTGACCTTGCATCACCATCAGATTCCGCTGCCTCTGGGATGCCGCCTTCATTGCCTGAAAAAACCATCAAAGAAATACAATATTGACATATTTCAACAGTGACATCTAAGCAGAGCTCCTACAATATCCAAACAATGGCTTACATGCCTGAACAAAAACATATGCACATCTGTAAACAAAAGAAAAAAAATACTAGGCACATAAACATATGGGAGTTCTCAGGGACTCAAACAAGCCCTAAATATCCTGTCCTTCTAGTTCCATGGAAAGACCAATATTGGAAAACACTGTTTATTCCATATGCTTAAAAAACAGAATCACAACTTGTACCTAATTTTTTAAACCAAAGCACATAAAGTCGTTAAGTTTCTATCCACAAATGAGGACAAAGAAATCAGCTTGTTTTCCCCCAGTAACATATGCTTTCAGTTACAGGTTTTCTTGAATTGACACTTAAATGTTTCTCATGAACTGCAGATTAATGAGACAGATTGAAACTATAGTCCTCTAAACATTCTGGTTCTTTACACTAGGGGAAAGCTAATCCGTGTTATTTCAGCATTTAAGGAATGTGTCCTTAAAGTCAAAATGTATCATCAAACCACTACAATAATTTTCTTCCTATCAAGCTTTATTTAAATAAATGCAACATTTCTGAGGAATTTTAGAAATTTCACCATCCAGAAGTACCAGAAAACATCTGTCTGCATTCAGTCATATACAGGACACACAGAAAACTATAAAAAGGTTAAATTTTTAGAACTAACAATTTTAAGACTACTTGATCAAAGTGCAGTTATTTCAGATAAACAAATATTCTAGGCAAGCTCCATGAAAAATACTTTAAAATAACCACTATGAAAAATTACACTGAAGGTGAGTGTTTAGGAATTACCGAAAAAATTCTGGTCACAGTAATGTGTTAAGTGACATTTCTAAGGGCTTATCCAGGCTAGTATTTTACTGTATTTGTAGATTTATTTTTTTTAAACCAGTCTATTCAAGAAACCCTTGCATAAGAAGACACTAAGAAGAATGGGAAAAAAAAATCAAATCTGCACAATTACTACATCAAACAGGACTGAATTCTGATTTCAAGCAAACTTTTTAAGAAATGGCATCCCACAGAAAAATGACAGCACTAAAAAACTAATACTGTGTATTTTAGAATCTGAAAAATCAGACTGTTTGTTAATTTAACAATAGGAGACCAAGAAGGACCAAAAAGCACAGCAATTAAGTGGTAACTTGTAATTTTTCCCCACTCATGATAACAAAAGCTTTCATTAGCAACATAGGTAAAGACATGTGATTACAACAAACCAAGCCAGATCCCCATACGTTATGACTGGACCTATATTTATACCAGATAAGATTGTGACACAGAGTTTTCAAGTACATGATATATACAAACACTATAAAGTATTAACTTGAGTGCACATGTAATGTCTTGTAAAAACACCTCCTTCCTTGCATTCATAAAACAAAGTTCTTAAAACCTGAAGTGTAAGAGCCTGATAAACTACTTCTCACACAAACACAATACTTTATTCACTCCAGACTTTGATTACAAAAATACAGTTCAGTGTATCTGTAGCACTAAAAACAGTCCACTATATTCATAGGCATTTTTAGTGTCTAAAGTAAAATTTGAATACAACACAAATATCTAGTATAATTTGTTTTAAACACACAGTATAACTGTGCCCAGGCATTTGAAGTTCACATGCTTCAGTTCAACATGAAGTTACCTTTCAGAAGACAGTCCTAAATACTCATGTGCTGAAAAAGCTATCAAGTTTTTGCTAAGCAGCAATTACTTGTTATTAATGAACAAGCCTATTTTGAATTAGCATTTTTACAGTTACTCTGTGGTAATCAAACAGAGATCTGCTTTCTTTGGGTGGACTGAAGAACCTACCAGGTATTTTTACCTTCCTCTTTCTACCTTCATAGCTACTTAAAGCTGCAACAAATTTATTGGAGAGACACAAGGGGAAATTTTCCGAAGTTCAAACTCAGTAAGATAAACTCCAGTTTCCTCGAAAACGTTGCAAAGTGCTTCCCAGCATGGGCAATTTTTGTTTTCTAACTCAAGCTGTACAATCACTATAGAAGGATTTTAAAATGTTCTTTACATAGAATTTTTATACTAAAGATGTGTTTCTTCCACTGTAAGTAATAGAGTTGCATGGACTTAATCAGAACACCAACAAAATTAAAACATAATAATTCCTTTAGATAGAGACCATGCATAGAAAATTTTAGCTCCAAAATATTAAAAGTCTTTCCAGATAATAATATATGCCATCCTGGTGTCAACCTGCAAATTTGACCATTCTTCCAATCAATGCATCCAATCAAAATATCAAATTAAACTATTAGAATTAAAGGAGGAGAAAGTTATGTGAAAGGCAGGGCTGAAAAGCAAAAGGAAAGAACTACAGCTAAGGTACACAAATTATACCAATCAGTAATTAAGTATTTGGGAGATGAAAGATCTCAAAATGTATGTTAGCAGATGACTTAACTTTTCATTAACTTGCTTCTTCGGTGTTTCATGAAGTATGATGTTATGTGTTTCTCATAATGAAGTTTTCATGAATTAATGCATGTCTTGTGGAAATAGAGTACATAAACTGTGTAGAATTTACATTAAGGAAAACTTTGGTTTGCACCTAGAAGGATTCTTAATTATTTTCATTGATATTTTCTATTAGTTACAGCTGCCAAGTGCATGCATTAGACACCTGAAATACCACCACACTGATTTCTCCTGTTCCCCACTACCACTCCAGTCTGCTTCTAAAACCAACAAATGGCACATTACGGTGGATTTCAGAATCTTCATGAGAGGAAGAAGAGGGGCAGACATTGATCTCTTCTCTGTGGTGACCAGTGACGGGACCAGAAGGAATGACCTGAAGTTGTGTCAGGGGAGGTTTAGGTTGGATATTAAAAAAAGAGTGGCTGGGCACTAGAACAGCCTCCCCAGGGAAGTGGTCACAGCCCTAAATCTGACACAGTTCAAGTGGTGTTAGGATGATACTCTCATGCACATGGTGTGACTCTTGGGGATGGTCCTGTGCAGGGCCAGGAGTTGGACTTGATGATCCTAGCACGTCCCTTCCAACTTGGCATATTCTGTGATACTGTGAAGTCTACTGCAGGTCAGCGGAGCATCAAGGTCAGAAATGGGCCACTAAGACAATCCATTTGGTGTTGGAGACACTGCAACTTTAAAAAGCCAAAAGGAGGCTTAGCAGAAGAGTCGATAACAAACCACATCCCCCAAGATTTTTTTCTTCTCTTTCCACTTAATGATATTTTAGCAGCTAACATTTCTTTTGCACAAAGGAGTTTATTTCTTTACAGAATTTATTTTCTTTCCATTGTTTACTCTTTTTGTTCAGTCACTGACTACTTTTCAATCTCAGTAAGAATATTTTTTTAAATTTATTTTAGAACTGATTACATTTTTCTTCAATTTACAGGTGTAGACATTTAATTGGATCCAGGAAATTAATTCTTTCTTTCTTCCCAATTGAATCAAGTGTTTTGTGACTTATATATACTATCCACTTTGCTACTAACCTGTTGACTCCTTTTAAATCCCATTGTTTCGTTTTTCCTGTATTTTTTCTTGACTTTGCTGCTCAATTACATTTTAAGTTAAAGAAGAAGGAGCTTTGTATCATCAACACCAAAGAGTGGTATAGAAGTATCAGCAATGATAAATCCTCTAAAATGAAGCAAAACCTGCTGTTTAAGTTTTACCTTGTAGCAAAAAAGATTGCTAAGTGAATTCTGTCCTTTAAAAGAACATCACTGCATGAAAAAATACTCTTATGAGCAAGGTTATATAATGCCACAGGGTATGTTTAGTCATGAGTCAAGTAAGGCTACTGGAATTTTAGCTCCTTCTCTGTATTTGGTATTAAGTTAAACTTTGGGCAGAACTCATCACCCCTGAACTTAGATGCCTGAAAGTTATGCTAGTCCAGACTACTTATGTAGATGCTTCTATAGACAGGGAAGAAAGAAACCTCCTGAGTGACTCATCCTATTCTAGGATGCCTGAGATATGAGACCCCTCTTGGTGTCTGAGCGAGCTGAAATGAATCATCCTCTTAAACACACAGCTTAGACTAGGAAACTATCTTTAGTTAGCTAAAGTTGGGTGAAACAAATCTCTGACTTATGCTGAAGTGCTGAATACACAAAATACTGCTTAACTACGAGGAAAGAAGTCTTATTCAAACAACTTCAATACTGTAATGTGGATAGAATTTTCATTTTGACCTTGCTATCTCTTACCAGCATTGACTGTTTCTGTTGCTCTTCAAAAACAGTTCCATTTTTTAACGTGGTTTTTAATACCCTGGTGTTTTTTCCAATAGACAATTCACTGTAATTCAAGGTGATAAAGTTGGTCAGGAAATTTGCAGACTGTAAAAGAGACATATTATCAGAAACATGGGAGGGAGAACTCCAACATCTCTGACAACACTGTCATGTAGGAAAAGAGAGACTTGAATATTAACAAGTAATTTCACTTTAATCTTTTTAGCAAATTAAAGACTTCCCAATTTGTACTTAATCAGCTCGTACCACGAGTAGTTGCAGTATTTTAAAGAAGCACATGGGTTAGCAGTTCTACTCAACCCTGCTGTTTTAATCCATGTTGTTCCTATCAGTATTATGCTCTTCCAGGAAGTCTCGTACAATATAACTATTGAACTTTCTTAACTACGAATGTTATAGCAGATGTTAGGCACTCTGTAATGTATTTTGCAATCAGCTAAATCAACAAAGTATTTTTGACAATGAACAGTTCAGAACTGACAGATCTATTTTCTTGTTCACAACTGCTTATCACAGCACAGATATCATATATGTTTGCCAGGTGCTTCCTATAGTTAGGATACCTTCACAGAAGCCACTCACAAAAGATAAGGTCATAAAAGAGATGAAAAATCTGCAAGCTTCATACACTCATGGTTTTATCATCAGACAAAATAGCTTTGGGTGACGGACTGTACCAGTCACAAACATAAGACAGCAGCTTCTATTAGAGAACATCAAAAGTTTGAAATTCCATTTGTGTTTCTTCTTCCTGGCAGCATAAATGTAAACTCAAATTGTTAATATCCTCAAACAGCTGTTCAGAGTGAAACATCACTTCCCAGTTATAATAAATCAATTCAGAAATAAATTGTTGCAAAGCCCATAGTATTCTGTACTGACAAAAAAGAAAACAGACACAAAGCACAGACTTGGGGAGTCACTCCCTGTAGAGTTTCAGCTGGGAAGAACATAACCTTATGCGTGCTAACAGGCCAGTGCAACTGGCCGTGAAGGGGCAGGCTTTCTGGGGACATGGGGTAGAGGCCCTCTCCTTTCTGCCACAGTCTACAGTGGCAGTAATTCTAGATCCAACCAAAGAAGGATTCTGAGATTATACATACGCACTAGATGCCAGAGCTTCAGAAACTATGTATCAGCAGTCAAAAATTGTCCTTTGTTATTCACTTAATCCCAGTGTCTGCAACCAGTAACACAGCTTACATACATTGATAATCCTGCTCTTGAATCCCAAGGAAAAAACTGTAAACAGAATTATTGCCAGGAACCTCTCTTCAGAAACCATACTCAGTAACTTTGAAACAAACGACATACAATTCATTCAACGTAACTGACTTTCTAACAGCACACCCTATTTTTAAGAATACAAAGGACTTGTAGCAGGCCTTAACTATCCTTCTTGTAGATTACGTCTTTTAAAGAATTCTATGCATACATTTAACTTTAGTTGTAATGGCAATACAAGTTTTCAGCAGATATAAAACATTTTGGGTATAAAATAATGCAAAAAAATTCTTGAAGCAAGCTCTTGGTATGGTAATAGATCTGCAATTATAAAGATACTAAAAAAATTGGGTGGAATGTTTCTACACTTCACTATATTTGGCAAGTGGTGTTACGACAAAGTAAACAATTACAGCAGGTCCAGCCCTACAAGACTTGCAAGGACAGAGAGACAGGAAGACAGTTAGACAGAGGGAGAAATCTGGTGCTATCACTACTAGACTGTTACCACTTCATCTCATGTATATCAGAAAAAATTTCAGTGAAACCCTTAAAAATCAACTGAGACACTCTACTCCAGGAAGTATGAGCAAAATTCCGGCCCTGATGATTGATTTGCTAACATACCTGAAAAAACCTAGCTCTTGTACAAGTTAATCTACTGCATTTTATTTCAGATTATATTAATCACCTCAATACTTTGCTTCTTTGCAAGCAATTATTGTTTTCTGTCATGCTGATTAACAATCATAATTTCTCCTGGGATAAACTTCATTTGAAATAACTGTATGTTTCCAGTTGCCCTAAGCAGTCTCAGAATTATTTATTCAGCAAATGTCAGAAATAATTCACTGTCTCTTACCCTAACTTTTAGAACTGATCTATGAATATCCATGTGTCAGTGAGGACCTACATAACTGCAAGCTATCAGCTCTCCACAATAGTGGTACAAAACTGTTTTGGTTCCTATTAAAAATCATCACTTTGTTTAACAAAATGACACCTTGACACATTACATTTCACCATAGTGATCATGTTAAAAAGCAGTGTCAATTATTTCTAAGCATTTCAGCTACAGCACTTTTCTCCTAGGATAAGACACTGCTGTGCAGCATGTTCATCTAGACTGAGCCTGGCCTTCCTCCTTCTCTAAATGTTTGATATGTTCTCATTATCGCCACTGTTTGCTTTTGAAGTTCTTGCAAGACAAGGATCAATGTATTCAATTCAAATTTATTTCCTGCAGAACAGTGAAAATGTTCTCTAAATTGTATTCTAGACTTTTTATTAATTAGCTTCAGATAGATAGATAGACAGATAGAGAGAGAGAGAGAGAGAGAGAGGGGGAGAGGGAAAGAGAGAAAAATCATATATTAAAATCTCCTCATTTTTAGGGAGCAACTCTAGTGATATCAGTGCTACAAATTACTATCTTTCAGATATACTGGCTACCCAAGAGTTTTTTTCAATTTAAAGAAAAACAAAAAATAAGTCTTGTATGTTTTCAATCTTTCTCCATTAAATCGTCAAATAGAAGAACTCTATCAGATATACTCGAGTATAGCTCTAAGCTCCATAGCTCTAAGCACTTGATTACAAAAGCAGCAGAAGCACACTTTAAAGGATATTTACATGCTACAAACAAAGACTGCTTCAAAAATTATTTCAACAGAAATCAACAACCCATGAGATTCTAAAACACCCTGCAGTGAAACAGAGAGATTACTTCCAAGAAACTCTAACAAGTTTAAACTCTAAGTTTGAAGACTCATCTGGCAAGGTCATATTTCAACTTGCTTACATAACAATTCTGGTCCTTTCCTACATCAGAAATAGTCATCTCTTATGAAATTTTTCATCCAACCTAGGAAACTTCATTTTATAATGTGCAGTTGAAATCATTACCATATACAAATCCAGTTTTCATGTGATTTCCACACACTACTACATAACGAAGCAATAGGTATTTGTTGCTACACAATGAAATTTTAATTTAACTTGTAAAAAATTGGATGCTTTTATTTGAAATAATCGACACTTCAGATGCCTCAATATCAAATTCAGTGGATCCCTATCAATATAGGTATGTTTCCACATACATGTTGTATTATACGTGGTTTCAGAACTAGTCTAGACTTCTGTGAGTTAAACCCAAGGAAGACTTAGCAGTCATAAAGAAATGCTTCTTCTTCTCTATCCAGCAGTAGAGTCTATCTAGCAATAATATTTGTCTTATCAAAATTTATCCAATGATGTCAAACTGTGGAATTTGTGTAATTTACTCTTACTGATCCTTTGAATGTTAAATTGATGTAAATATACTCACACTCATCCATATAATATACAACCTGTGAGCAAATCTGCTTTTTGGACATGAGTTGGCAAGAATTTTTTCAGCAATGTCTGACAAGTCTTCAAACGTATTCAGAATTTTTGTGTCAAGGACACCAAATCATACCAAAAAAAAAAAAAAGGTAAAATGGACCTTCATTATAAATAAAATTAGAAAAATATGTACAGTACACAGGATCTAAGAATATCTGGTGGAATTTGTCATTTGTGTATTTCATATTTTAAAGACGATTACTCTTATTAATTTGCAATTCATATTCTGTCAAATTTGAGCTCAAATTTAAGTCAATCCAAGTTCAAGTTTTGTGACTTTCTAGAAAAGGGACATTACACTACTTGTTGTAACCAAATAATCCTTTGTGAATTCTATCCCTAGCTGTGATAGAATTCAGAATTTCATTGTTCTCAAAATGTGCTGACTGAAAAGGCTGGAGTTGCTTTGATAAACTGCTTAAAGTTGAGTAAGCTGTTTAAGTGTTTCACTTTTTAATTCTGTACAGTTAAAATAATGTTTTCTATTTGGATCTATGCATTTATTTCTTGAAATATAGCTGTCTAATTTTCTTCTGAAATACCATTTTCTGCTTGATGACCAATTATTTCACATATCTAATAAGTAAAAAAAAAAAAAAGAAAATGTTTGCTTGTTTATCTTAGGTCAAATTTTCATCCAACTAAAGCTGATATTAATGTTGACATGGGTTTTAGTTGGCCTTAAAATATGGCCTGAGTGGTTTACATATATGGTTAGCAGTAAATGAAAAAGAGTGTAAAACAGACAATCTTGTACTTGTTCATCTAGAAGCCTTTCAAGGCTCTCTAGAGAATGGTGAAAAAAAAATCCCTCCAACTTTTTCAGACATCTCCTTTCCCTTCCAGCAAGAGGACAGGTTGTCCTCTGAGCTCCAGTAATAAGACAGAATGAAAAAGCATGAGAGAGAAAGCACAAGGCAAATGCTGATGTTCATAAGAAAGAGGTCTCCCTTTCACCCTGCTAGGATCCCAGCTAATTCTGACTGAGCACCATTCAAAGGCTGTTCCTTTCTTTGTCCATATTCAGCATCTGACAAACAGTATGGAAGATGCACAGAATTCAGCTGTTTCAGCTAAATAGGATACAGATAAACATATGAGAACCCTCACTCTGGGGAACAGTGTCCCAAACATGCACATAAGTCAGTTATGAGCTTAGTAAGTATTGTGTTTTTGGATGGAATAGCATTGTGAGTTCTTATGTATATTCCAGTTATCCTAGGAGACGAAAATATATTATCACACATACATGCCCTCTTCTGTCTCATTACCAAAAAGAATTAATGTATCCTTCATTTAGTCAGAAAGTCTACATGAAGAAAATACAATGAATTAAAATAAATTTAAAAATTTAAAGGAATATGAGCTCCAGGAGAAGGGAAGTATTGCCAGGGAAAGATAATGTCAGGCGCAGGGAGGGAGGGTGGCTGGTGCCAAGCAAAGCCGAGGGCTGTGCAATCACCTCTATCAGTGCTCTATCAGTGTCTACACTCCAGCCAAATCCAGAGAAAACAAGGAGTCAAAGATTCAGGTCAATAAGCTTATAGGCGATTTGCACAAACAGCTCCTGCAGCAAGGTAAAAAACAAAGTCATATTGGCTTTTCTTTTTTATTCCTTCTCTTTGAACTCCTTGGTCCAAACACACCCTGGAAATGTCAGTGTTATATGCAAGAATTTAAAGAGCTGAGCTTCTTAATCCCGTTAAGAAATAAGAACAAAGTTGCCTGTAAAGATCTCCTTATTGAGCTCAGAGTGATTATAGTACAGCTGCCTTGTGCTGATCCTACCTCCATTTCCTATAGCAAAAGAGGTAGAAATTTTTCGTGAAATCCATTACTGAAAAGGAAAGAAACATCATTGATTAAAAGGTTTCTGATTAAAAAAATCAAGCAAGAAAAGAAGGAATAAATCTACTTTTTCATCCCAAAACAGAAAATAGCAACCACATTGTTAGTTATTACATGTTAACATGAAAGAAGCAAAGAATATTAACACAGATGCACACAGGCATACACACAGACACAAAGTCATACTCCAGAGGAAAAAGGGACACACAGAAATCATTTTCAGGGTGTTAAGAGTTTGGCTGGTATTATAGATGGTAGCATGATAGCTTTGCACATGAAGTATGAAGGGAAAGATTAATACACAGATGAACTTAGCTTTGTATATTCTTTCTTATATGAGGAATCACACTGCAGCTGTTTCTCTGAATCTCAAGCCTGGCTGCACAATCAGGTCACATGGCTTAACATAAAAAATTCCAGTCCTAAGCTGCTTTGGCAGGCTAGTGACAAAATACTGTACATGAAAACTTGGTACAGGTTCTGAGCTCATCCCCTTGTGCTCAAGCAGAATACAAGGAGAATACAGAAGCAGGTATACACTAAATATGAAGACCATAAATTCCCAGAGTTATTTTCTTGCTGCTTTAGAACTGTATATGAGTTTCAGATGTGTTGGATTCCCCTCATCTCCCTCTTCACTCATAAAAATAACCAAGGTATCAAGAACTGCAACTACAAAACAACTGGCTATACATACACCACTACAGGCATACCTAGGAATTCATGCTATAGATCCTAAAAGCATTGCATCATGAAACAGTCACCATCCTATCTCACGTATCCCCCATATCCTCCTGGGTCACCAACTGAAGCAACAGTTAGCATTGGGAAGCAGAAGACATTTGCATTCCATTTTACCACCAATAGTGTTAAGGCCACTGAATCTCCTTCTGCTGAGGGCTGGTGCTGATGCTGCCCTGTGATGAAGTACCCATGCAAAGCCTACAACATAAGGAACAAGAGTAACAGCCGTGCTGCAATCAAAGAAGTGGAGAATTAGAAAAAACTCTCCTAGGAAGCACGGCAGCAAGAAATGGACCTACTCTCTCTAATTATCAAATATTTACATTCCTTCATTTGCCTCTTTCTCCTGGCAACAGTCTCCCATTTTCTCTCTTGATTACAGACCTTCTACATTTTCTTCTCTTGCCTCTTTCCTTAACACAGCTTTTTAACTACTATATCTCAAGTGATCTCTCTCATTGCTCAAGATAACTTTTCATGTGAAAGTTATTCCCTTATTGAACAATTCTGCTAGAAAGCTCACAAGGAACTACAATTTGTTTAGCCAGTTCCCATCCCTAATAAGTAGTCAAGACTCCTATTCTTCTTGCTCTTTACAGAGAGAAAAAGATGTCGCCACCACGAGTATGACAACTTTCTAAGTAACAGACTAGA
Source organism: Pithys albifrons albifrons (assembly GCF_047495875.1). Taxonomy (NCBI): domain Eukaryota; kingdom Metazoa; phylum Chordata; class Aves; order Passeriformes; family Thamnophilidae; genus Pithys; species Pithys albifrons. The sequence goes on from NC_092461.1 coordinate 47,824,772, forward strand.
ATGGTTTTGGGTTTTTTTCTGAGCGTATCTAGGCAGGATGACAGCAATCAGTGACTACAAAACCAAAGACAAACTACTTCACACCCCAAATGAACTTGAGTCAACACTTTGCATTTCATCCCATCACCTTCAACTTGGCCTTTGCATTCTTTTGCCACCGTGTCCCCTCCTCTCTGCACTTCTGCAATTATTAGCCTTATCATGCCTCCAGCTCACTTCTTCTCTTGTCACTGTTACCATTACCTCATTTTCTTAATCCAGACTATAATAGACAAAATCTAATCTGAATGTACTATCTCCTAGCTTCCAAAGTAGGCTTTCAGCCATCTAGTCTATCACTTTTCTGCATGGAAGACAGGCTACTTTCTCCTTATTCAGAATGTTTAAATAACGGCATTTAATCTTCCACATCCGAATTTAATCTGAATTAATCTTAATCTGATACAGACTCATTCCAGATATTCACTATCTGAACATTAAAATAAAATAAAAAAAAAATCAGTAAGGAAGATTCCAGGCTAATACAGGTTTTGTGTGGATAGCATCATCAGATATTCTCTTTATCAGCAGTACATCAATTGGTAGTAACTAAGCATAAAAAGCAATTTTAGAAGTCTGTTTTCAAACTGAAAAAATATAATACACTATCCCAAGGCCTCCTACCAAATTTTTGTTTCTACTTCAAAGATAAAGACCAGAGCAGCTTTGTAGTAGAAGAACACTATGACTATGTTGATATTATTATTGCTATTTCCAAAATATTTCCTTTCCCTTAATCTCAATGTGAAAATTGCAAACAAATCAAACTTAATTGCCATCTCTATTATGAGGCTCTTCTTCATCCAGAAAGTTAAAAAAAATATCAAGTTGGAAGCTTAAAACAATCCCTAACATACAGTAGGCTGGTAATTCCCATTTTAGCTTTGAATATTTACATGCTTAAACACTGTTCACTTCTTCACACTGGAGAGTAAAGAAGACTACACAGTAATAATTATTCATATGCAGCAAAGTTAATTGTGGATTTGTGGTGTTGCAGAAGTGTGGGAGATGAGGAATTTTCCGGATTTCTTCTTGCAAAAGCCATTAATGAGCAAAAGCAGAATGGAAAAGTAACAGTCAAAACTCAAAATTTTGAAAACTGGAAAGTTGTAAAATGACATGTAGCTCAATCAATGTGATTAGTTTGCTTCACACTTTGCCAAGGCTTTCGCCTCCACCTTCTTATTCTGGCAACTATTCTGCTCAATCTATCTCACAATCCCAAATTAATAAGGTAGGAATGACAAGTATGGCTTTATAAAGGTTAGCTGTTTGCAATTTAGACAGTAGGAGACTGCTCTTTGCTTATAATACAATCAGGCATAGTTTGATAAGAAAAACTCCTCAGTCAATAAGCCAACGTTATCAAGTTGAGAACCTGTGCATACTCTACTTTCATTCCTCTGAATGAGTTCTGAGTTCAGTAAACTTTTGCCTTCAGTGCCTAGTCTGGATAGTTAAAAACCTATGGTTTAAGGTGATACTTGAATTTATGTAGCTGGGTAAGTACAGAAAGCATACCACAGATGAAGCCTCACAAACAATGATGGATAAAGCTTCTCCCCAACAGCTGTGCCACTTCTTCCCTATGCCTCTTGATTCTTGCAGGAAGCCCGACTACTCATTTGTTGTCTTCATCTGGGTCAGCAAGGAAGAAATCCCAGGAGAGGGAAATAGGGAGGTAGGACAGGTAATATTTATATCCAAGGAAATATCTTTACTTTCTAGAACCTTTAATGGAAAACAAAGGTGGCCATAGTCATGACACTTAAGATGTGACCCTGAAGAATCAGGACATTCAACAGAAGATGAGACATTAATAAAAACCAGTAAATCTCTAGTCTCTCCCATTCCATCCTTTTTCAGAGACATTCCAAACTTGCTTCAAAGTGGGACTGTCACACTGCCTCAGCTGGAGGTAGATTAGGGGTTTTATGTGCCACTTGATTCTTTTCAACTTTTCTTCTGTAGCAGTTGCACTGGAGAAGCTTAAGATTCTGTTATAACTAGAGCACAGTAAGAAAAGAACTGCTGGGACATCAGAAGGCATTCAGCTTGAAGAATCAGCAGATGTCCTTAATAAAACATATGATAGTTAAGATTCAGATTTAAATGTATTCATATTTGACTCCTGATCTTCTTTAATACAATGGCCTGGATTCAATGCTTTCCCTGAAAGATGCTTTTATTAAAAGGATGATCCAAGATAAATTGAAATTGACTATGAATTTGCAACATTGATTGCTAAAAAAAAAAATCACAAATTTTTCTTGATTTCACCCAAAACCTTGGTATTTTCCACTGGTGGGCCTTGGAAATGCAGTAAGCAGTACAGTGAGGTAAGTAAATCAAACTGACATGGTATGAACTGACAGTGGTGCATAGTCTTCCACTGCTGACAGATGGAATTCATGAGACGCCAGTATAACAATTATGCACATGGTGGTTTAAAAATTTTTTTAGTAATGCCAATAACAGGACCAGTATTTTTTTCCAGCTAAGGAAAATGGTGTCTGAAAGGCATGCAAATAAGGGAACACAAAGTAATCGTAGTATCAGTTAAAACTACTAAATTCTTTCTCTTGGTAAAGCATTTCTAATTATAATCTGTTTTCTCCTCACAGTAAGATTTGTAGCAGCTGAACTCTAAACTATTGACTAGACTGTTTTGATTTCTTAGGATGACTTACTAAGTATCAAAAACCTGTAGTGCAAACGTAAATTATTACATCAAAAGTATGTAAGCTATAGAAGGACACACTGTGATGCTTTCCCCACTGATGACTGAAGACTGTAGGAAGCAGCAATATTATGCAGTCAGAACACTTGACTCTTCCAATGGATTTATTCAACTCTGTCCAACATAGATGACAATAATACAAAACCATAAGCATATCAAGCTATCATGAAAAAACACATGTCAATATCTGGGAAAGAAGAAAAAGACAGAGAAATCATCAATATCCCAATGCCTGAGGGGTTAGTGGACTAAAAGAAGAACACCACCATCACAACTCCAGCTATTTGATAGGCATCCTTTCCTGCAGAAAATAAACAATAAAGTAATCGAGTGGAAATCTGACAGGAAGAAGGTTAATTCAATGTTCTAAATACCAGTACACAATAGGGAGCTTTTTCTGTCAGCTGAATGGGAAGCAGCACAACTTTGCAGACTGAAACACTGTGTAAGAATGAATTGGTGAGGCTTATGCTAAAATACGTCTATCTTCAATAATTTGCAAGTAACAAATGCACCAGGAAGGTATCGGCAACTTCAAAAGTTATCCTTTCACAAATCACTGGTTTTCTATCATACATAATACGTTCTATAATAAGCTCTATTTTAATCCTAGAATCTACAGACACAATCTGTTTTCCTAGGCAGAGCACTATTCCTATGCTATGAACAGACATGCTGCATTGCTAGCTTTGGATCTGCTGATAATTGACTTCTGAGGCCTGTTCTCTACAGTTAAATATGGAGAAAATAACACTTGGAGGAAAATATTAAAGCCAAGACAATTCACATCTCTAAATAAAGTTTCTTTCAACCCACCTAAATATTTACATCTTACCAGACTTAACCCCATGGGTGACTCTCTTCCCTATTTTTAAAGTACTGTATTAATAGAGCTCTTTGCACATTTTAAATAAAAAAAATCTTTTTGACCAACTGGACCCAATTTAGCCAGTATTCTCTCAAAAGGTTGGCTACAATCATTACCTTTATTACAAAAGTATTCCACTTCTTCACAGCTCAGATTTTCAGGCTCAAACTCTGCAGAAAAGCTTTCCTCCAATGGAAAGTCTTCTTTCGAGATAGTATCATTTTCCTCAGACAGGCACTCTTCTTCTTCATCCTCAGTGGCATCTTCAAGGGGCCCTTTAAAAAGAATCAGGAACACTGTGGCAAAACCATCTAACACGACAATGTAAAATAAACCTTTAGTGAACTTATAACTGGAGATCTTTAGCTAGTTTTTCCTTCCACAGCTGTGTTCAGGATTTATTAGAATTGGACAAATAATACTTTATGGAAATTGAAATTGAAAGTGACTTTTCCTGATGACTTCAAATCAGAATATGTAAAGTGTCATTAATAATATGTATTAATAATACTTGTACATAGGCATTTTTCATTATTCATTGGGCTCTAGTATTAAACACAAACAATTTTAACAGCAGAAATCAAAGCTATATTTGTAAAACCACATAAACAGTGAAGAGCCTACTCTGGTTGTTAGTGATTGTTTTGATGCTGAATTGCAGTACTTAAAATGTTCCCTTTACAGGCTTTGTTAATCAAATTAAAGTACTGACAACAATTAATTCCTACAAAGGTATTGAGAGTACAAACTTCAGTTTATTTTGTTATTTTGCGTCAACCAGCCCCTGATGGTATCTGTGATCATTTATTTGTCAGACTCATTAGCAGACTCTCGGCCAATGGACAGGTTTCAACAGACTCTCCGTTCATTTCACAGAGGGCAAACAAATGCAGTAAACTACCAGCTGAGGGCTACAGAAACATAAACCAGTTACAGAAGCAGGGAATGAGTTTGAATCTGAAAGGGCAGCCTGAGGTCTCTGATTTTTCTCCTAGTTACCTAGACACACTATTGTTACAGATCCTCTCGAAAAGCCAGTGCCAGACAGATGTATGACACCCAGATTACTGATTGAAATGTACTCAGAAATTAAAATTCCTTCTTTCTTGTATACACACACTTCAGAATCACTGGTTAATAGTAACTATTTGCTAAAAACATCTCATGTACAGGGTATAGAATTTTACCCTAGATTTAAAAAGAGATTTGAAATAATTGAACATATTTTAATTTAACTAAGATTTTATTAAATGTCAGTATCCTTCAAAATCCATCTTAAGACTGGATTTCAAAAGAGAGATTTCATTATACATGGTTGAGGCTTGAAAAAAATTACATATTTCACTCTCCAATGAAAGCACAGTCTCATTTATAATTGACTGAGTATTTTTTCTTCAAAATGAAAGCGAGCTAGTTAATGAAAAAAATGTGATTTGTATTTATATGATAGTTTTACAGTATTAAATACACTATTCCTATATAATCTATCATGCTGAGATACAATATATAAATGATTCTGTTGTGTTCGATGAAAAGGAAGGAATACATTTTTAAAGAAATCAAATATTGACTACACTCTAATTTTATGTAATTTATTACAAACCAGTGACTACCTACATTTATTAAAACAGCAAAATTCACTTTAGGTTAGGCTGTGCAATTCTTGCTTCAGAGGAGTATGATGGTTAGTTTTTATTGAAATTGATTGAGATTCCCAGCTGGGATTCCATAAATTAATGTAGCTTACTATCTTTCATGGAAATATGACTCTATGCCAGCTGAGAATCTGACCAAATGAACCACCTTTTGTGGTCACACACTCGCCAACACTAGCTGTCATTCAACAATATAGCTCCTAAAATAAGAGGTTGTTATTATGGCTGAGGAAATAAAGGTTCTTACTTCAAAGTATCCATTACTGTTAATTGCACCTTCCAGCCATGCTGGGAAAAAATCCAGCAACTGCATATGCACAGGGAATGAAGAGTGGCTATGGCACTGTACGGAACAGAGAACAAAGCACGAGCAGGCACTGGAGCAGTGCACTGCAGCTGAACATGGGCAGCCCGGGCACCTCACATATGTCCAGGTGCATTGCAGAAATTAAAGCATAAGGGGTTCTGCACAAATTATCAGAAATGCTGTTCAGATTTGGTAATATTATTAATACATGTCATTGACTGCAGAGTCATTTTTTGGTGTGTTCTCATAGTAACACCTGGATAAATAAACTAGGAAAGAAAAACACAATGAAACAATAAATATGCTGTCTTAGTGAAATGTAAATTTTTGCCACACATACAGATAGTAAAATACCATATTTTGCATAGTTTCAAATGCAGCTATTTGCCTTTAATAAATTTTTCAATTATTTTAAATTTTGGGAAAAAATTTAAACTTCAGCCAACTTTTCAGTGAAACTCAATTTCCTGCTGCATGACTGGTTCCTTGCCATTTGACTTTTTCAATATGCCATACAGAATACATCAATTTACCTGCGAGTAATCCAACTGGCATGTGTACATGACATTTAGGTCTATTTCTAGATCTTAAACCAGTTTGTTTGATCAGGTCACCAGCAAGCAATTAGCAAAGCTAATCATCACCATATGTAAATAAGGAACAGAACAGAAATGCAGTTGATATGCTTTCATTTGCAGCAGTCACGAAAACACACCTTATGATTTCCATTGACACTCTGTCCAAGCAGGTAGAAGAAATAAAACGTACATGGCAAATCCACATACGTGGTTCAAACTACTGTTATTTTGTGGGTTGGGACTTCATTTTTTTAAATGAATCTCAGACTAAAAAAAATTTTGACTAAAACTAATGCAGATACATCCTATGTATGAACAGGTATGTAGTATTTCCTGAAGTTACTTGTCCAGGCATTTGTAAACACAAACATAAATGCTGTCACACCGAAAGGAGACCAGAGGTATGCATGTACCTACTTTGGGCTTTGCCTTGCACATGCCAGCCTAAACACAAAACCCAGGTATGTTCATCCAAGTGCACATGGGCACATATCAGAACATAACAGTTCATCTCAGGGGCTGACATGAGATGCTGTGGCTCAAATGCCACCATGACTTTTGTTGAAACTGAAGGATCTGGGTATAAATTATTTTTCTAGGTTTCAGGCAGCTGCTGCCTTGTCTAAGTTACCTATCTAGAACTTGATCCTTGGGACAAATTCTCTATGTTGAGTTGTCTCTTATTTTTAAAATGTTCAAATACATTCACCTCACTCCCAGAGCTATAAACTGATAACTAACCAAAGAGTAAAACATTGATCACCATGACTAAGACCAGCCCACACAAGTAAGATCAAAATTAAGTATTTCTCAATTACTAGTTTCATGGGAACTCAAAATTAATGCCTAATTTCAATGGCCATTTTTTTATCACTCAAACATACAGTGGGTTGAAGGAAATAGTAAAATCCAAAGCCACTTACAAGGAAGTATAAATAGATTAAGTTCTCTATTCTTGACTAGTTCATTTAATTACTTGTACAGAAGCAGACAATACATAAAAATAAACTTTCAGAATCTCAAATTAAAGATTACATGGAACTACATATTTTTGACAAATATAAAAAAATAAACTATGCAGGCTTATGTTTGTCTAATTTGGTTGCATGCTTTGAAAAACCTCTTACTGGTATCAGTAATTGAAGTCAACTAGAACCTATAAATTAATCTGGTTCAAAACTATTGGTAGGGTTTCAAAGTTTACTAGATCCTCTATCCAGGGAACAACCTGCACAAAAGCTATGCAACTTCTTCCTCCATTTAAAGTACTTAAAAATAGAGAGTCATTTAAACAAAAACTAAGTAAGTCATTAAAAACAATTGTTTCTTTCAACTGTTCTCTCTGATAGTGTTTTTTTCCCAGTTGTTATTATGTTATTATGTTACCTTCAACAGTCCAAATACAGGTTATTTAGTTACTTTAGTACGATACTGTACTTTCTGCATTTCTTTTAAATTGTTGATTTAATTTAATAGTATTACACCCATTACTTGTACTAATCATGTTATTAAGTACCTATGGCACAAAAATGTACTATGTCTGTTATTATTTCAACTGGACTGGAGTTAAGGTTCTATCCTGTTGTGATGCAAAATCCTTTTCAATAACTGCGACTGAGTGTGACTTTACAACCAACAGCCATGATAACATAGCAACGCAAATCCAAAAAATTCTAGTATTGAAATCCATCTGAGTGTCACAGTGATCTCAGTGAGGTATGATTACATTCTTTAATAATTAAAACAGTAAGATTTCAAACTTAAGTAGTTTAAGAATTTAGACAAATAGTTAATTGCAGAGATAGCTTAGATGTTTGTCTTCTCATTTCAGCAATTCTTCTCCAGTGAGCAGTTTGTAAAAGCACGTGATGTAATCTAAGGAGAGGTAATTCTGAAATGCTTCAGATTAGCGAGATCCGTGATAAACAGTTAAGAATTCCCAATCACACTAGGTAAAAACTCAATTTCCAATCTTAAGTGGGGGTACTGAAGGCAAATTAAGTCCCCATTGATTCATTCTGTATTTTGCATGAAGTCCTGAAAAAAACATGTTTTATTTATAAAACAAGCAAATACTTGTACACAACAGAAGATTTTGAGGGGTTGATTAGTTTACTAAATCACTTGGTACTTACTACAATTCATGAATGTTAATTGATATAAACACAAATCTCAAATCTTTTTGCAAATAGCATAGAAAAACAAGAGACAGTAAAAACCAGTACAATTAGTGACAGCAATGAAGGAGTCAATGTGGCAGAAATCTGTATGGTTTAGTGGACACAGTACTCCACTTCCAAAAACCACCACATATAATTTGATACAAATAACAGTATCTACTGAGGAGTGGCTGACGAGTGAGCTGCATGTGCCTTCATGGAGAAAATTACTTCTGATTGAGGCCGCTTGCCAGCAGAGTTTGGAGAAAACTGAACCGAGCTCCCTAATTTCTACCAGATTTACACACACTTGAGGATGTATTTTTTAGCACTATTAATGTATTAAACACAAAATAAATAAACAAATAAATACATTTTCCTGAAACATCATATGCTGTCATAAAAATGCAGACATATGGATTCGAGCATACATAGTTAGCTAAGTGGCAATCTTTACACAGTGAGTAAGAGATCCCTCCTCAGCACTTGAAAAGACAGGTCACTCTAGCAACACAATGCAAACCAAACACTGTAAGAATTTTAATAGCCGGCAAAAGTGTGAGAATGAACCACCAAAAAAGGATTTACATTCATTTAACAACAGACTCCTTTGCTGCAATAAACACTTCTCTGAACACAAATTTGAGCATCAGACCCCTTGAGCACATTAATCCCAATACATCAATGCTTAAGTCCAGTTTTATGGTACTATAACTGTAATGAAATAATTGAAATTCAATAACATAAAACTGAGTAAGTTCTGTAATAATTTCTCATAGTCAAATTCATCAGACTTCTCCCTAATGAAACCACTTAAACACATGCTCAAATTAAGCACGTGCTTATATGCTTTCCTGTCCAGTGTTTTGCACTTAAAAGGCACGTATGCTATGGTAGGAATGTATCATTGAAATAATTATCTCATGAAAATGTGAAGTGGTTAGTTTCCTCTAACCTACCAATATTCTTCTACATTCCCAGAGCAGCAACATAAATCAGTGCTCTTAGCAAATTAAGAATGCTTCAGAAAGCCTACAATACTTGACAGTGAGTGGCTGGGGAGAGGTTAATGAGTATAATTAGTAGTAGTAGCATTAAATAGCAACAGCTCTGATAAATCGGAGGCCTGAAATTCCTCGGATCTACATCAGACATTTTGCATGTTCTGTGGGATTCATTCAGTATTTCCTAAGAAAACATACTGCCCCACACAGATTATCCTTGTTCATGGTAAGACCTAGGTATATGATGTTCACTGATTACAGAGGGAAAAGCTTCAGAAAAACTGATCCAATTGTCTCCTGTTTCTACACAAACATTTTATTTCAAGTACAAACAATTACATAAGAAAAAGAGCTGACAAACACTTTCTATTAATTCACACTGTAGGGAACTTTTTTCCTAAAAATTCAGTCAGGAATACTAAAAATACAAGAGAGGGTTCAATTTATTTAATTTTAAATATGGCAGTGGGGGTGAAGACACCATACAGTACTTCAGAGTTCTCTTCCTCTTGTGAAATTTTGCATACAAGACTTCAGAGTGACTCCTCCTCCCTTCCAGCTAACATAAAGGAGTAGTTATCCCCAATCACTATGCTTTTACAACAGCCTGGAGACAAGTTTAACAGAGATGTGAACAACCCCAATAGAAACAATATAGCTTCTTCTTCTGAGGAAGAAATATTTTTGAGACACTACAAAAAATATACTTTCAAGTTCTTTGTTGGGAATCTGGCTTTCTTGGGTTTTGTAAAATTTTTTTTAAATATCCAGGCTCAGGTATTTCAGACCCTGTACATTCAACCAGGATGAAGACATGGAATGATACAGCAAAGGAGATGAATATATGCTGTAGCAATTAGAATAAAATTTTGATTTCTGTCAAGGACAAGGGCTGGCAGATACAGTCAGGTCTGATCATGGAGATAACGATCCATAGTCTCCTGAGAAGGAGAACCTCCAACTAGAAGTATCTAGATAAATCAGAGAAATGGAAGCACACAAGTCTGCAGCTAACATCATAGATGATTATAAAGGAAAATGGTAATAGGAATTTTCCTATTGAACTAGTTCCTCCCTCAACAATCTGACACAATGACTGTCCACGCTACTTCCCTCTCATGGCTTTTAGTTAATAGTGATCCAAATAGTCAATTTCAATCTTAAAAAAATATTCTCTCCCTTCCTCCTTGTCAGAAATTAAAATCATTTATCACATAATTCCATGAGAACAGAGAGAAAAAGGCCAATAGAGGAGCCTAAATATTCTTATGATAGACATTGAGTGGCAATACCTAATCTTGACAAACTGACCACTGCAGGAAAAGCTTTAAAATTAAGCTGCTGGTAGTAGGTGACTGAAGTGCAACTCAGAAATCAGTTTAGAAAAAACGCTTCAATAACTTCTTAAGGTCAATATTTGTCAAACAAACCACTCCCACTTTTATTGAAAAGCTTCCCTCATCAGTCCATTGAGTTTTCCAGTTAGCTTAACTAAGATATTTCTGTCATTCCTATTCCATTTTGATCATTACTCAAGAGACACGATGCTGCCTGTGCACACTGAACCTCTCCAGTCTGTTATGCAAATTGGCTGAACTTCCTAGGTTTTGTCCAGATTGCTTCAATTTGTGAGCAACTTCTTATGTCTTCATTGTGGCATCCAAGCAGACTGAACCATTTCTCAGTTTCAAATTGGGAGAAAATTTATGACCATGGTTCAGTGATGAACCTAATAGAAAGAATGGAACAGAAATGCTCTTTGGACACTATAAATCTACACCAACCTGATATAATTTAGCTTAAAAAAAAAAAAGAATACAGCACAAAACTATATTTCTGTAGGGGAAAAAAAATAAGTTCTTCCTGCAGCCACTCACTTTTAACGTAAGTTGCATCAGGGGATCTGGTAGGAAGGAAACATTTTTATTAATTTTCCCCTTATCTGTAAGAAGAATGCTGATTTTTTTTCATTTACGTTCCTTGCCTGCAGGTAGCAGACCAAGAAAATCATATAGCAGAAATTTTTCCTTTTGATTAATTTCTTTCCATGTGTTATGTTATTTCTTATATATAATTGATTTCAGGTTTTGCTCGTAGCTGTACATCTTTTTTATATCTGTACCTACTGCCTTCCTTCAATCAAGAAAGTTGAAGGAAATTACCTGAATTTTTTTAAGTTTATTAAAAAGACCTCTGTGAATATTTAAATTGAGTTTTGAAATGGTAATACAAGAAAGATATTAGAGAATTTCAATAGTAGGATCAATTCGATCCACACACTATTGTAGAAAGGGTCAAATTTTATTCAAATTATATCTTTACAGAAAAAAATATGAACACTTTGATTTTAATAAAGTAGATTAATATTCTTCACTGCTAGGTCTTTTAGCACTTCGGTGCATGACAGCATTAACTGTGCTTGTATAAAAACTTTTCAAAGACCTTTAAGTGTTCCAGTAATTTGGAACTTCACTTTCTTTTATCCCCTCGCCTTGTTTTCTCTTACCACTATCCAAGAGGCCACAACAAAATTGACAGTGCCTATGGTCAGTCTGCTCTTAGAGCCAAGACCAGAATATTTCCAAACAATAAAAGGTGAAATGATAAAAATATGACCATTGGAAAATGTTCAGGGAGGCATTAATTTCAAAAAATAGTATGCAGAACATGAACTGCTAGACCTTTGCAATTAAGTATCAGACCTCAGTTTTCAAGTAGGGGCTCATGCCAACACATGTCTTAATTCTACCTACACTCATAACAGCTTCACAGCAGGTGCTCCACAGCAGATGTTGTTCTGTGTATTTCTGGTGATACAAGAGGAGAAGGACTAGAACAGAGATGACTCAACATCCTACTAAAATCACAGCAGCAACACAGTGCACCAACCTCTCCGAACGGAATTTTTAACTAAAGCCTACGAGAAAACCAGGACCTTGGACATAAAGCTCTCAAGAGATGTATTTGTGATACTTTTAGATAACTTTCTACATTACGAATAATTTTGCAACAATGATTTATCAGTAGTTTTCTTAGTTTTGGATGGAGTAAATAAGGAAAATCTCCTGTTTCCTTACACAGAAATGCTATCCTTGAAGAATTTTCCCCTCAATTACGATCTGATTTCAGGTTTTTAAACCCGTAATTTATTTCTGCATGATTCCTACCTGCTAACTTTTACAAAAAATTTTTGAAACTACCGGAAATCTAATTTGAAATACTGACAATATAATTTGCCCCATGATATACAGCGAGCATCGATGCAAATATTATGCAGTTTCAACGGATTGTTTTAGCTACGTATGATGTTAATGTTTAAACTTACAGGCTTATAAAAACTAGCAAAGAAAGCATCATTTGTGTAAGAAGATGGCTTCTTAATTCTTTGTCCTTCCCTAAAATTATATGTATTTATATAATAAAAATGCAAATAATTGATGGTTCAGATGCCTGTGAGAAGTGTTACTAATTTTTAAATCTCTACAAGTGTATAAAACAAAAAAAATATTTTGAACAGTTTTTTAACATGTTCATATTGGTTTCTACATTATTCTGAGTTTTGATATTAACCTTTCTAATAAAGAAAAATCCTTTGTCTTGCATCCTGCAACAAAGGTTATAAAAACAAAAGCTGCGATTTTAGGAAAATACTCAGACTGCCTTCACTTTATTACTGTAGGGTTTGGGGTTTTTTTTAACTCGACTTATGAGAATAGAGAAGAGACACAGCTACACCAACCAGTCAACACCTGTCATATAATATCTACGGTTTGCTGTTCAAAACAGTCCAGGGAAACCCTCTGCAGATTCATGATCCAGAAATTTTCAGTGAAACCTTTCCTCCAGTCACAACAAACTGTGATACTGGTAAGTAAGAGAAGTTTCTTTGCATGTCCCAACCTCATCATTCGAGATCTCTGAGACTCAGGACACCTCTCTCTACAGCCCATCTCCCTCACCATGTACTGCTATAGCAAAGCAGTTTCAAACACTATACTGCAAATAGGACGAATTTTATCTTACACATGGCAAAGTGATGCTTAGAGCTGAAAGCTTTTCAGAGCCATGAAGGCAGCGAAAGTTCATTCTCCTTCCAACTCCAGCGCTGCCCTTACTCCAAACGCAGGATTTCACTTGCAATCACATGAGTAGTGAGTGACACATACTGGTGTTTGCTGATCACTGTACTCACCTGCTGGAGGGAAAAATGTGATGCAAGTAGGAGCACTTTGAAGCCACTAATGATGCTGCTGCAGTGTATTTAATGGCCAGCATCTTAGCTACGATGAAAGAGGAACCTCACATCAAGTACATTAAGGGATCAGAGGAATACATACTCATTACTCACTGTAATTTTACATCCCTAGTTTCAAGACAAAATACATTTTTCTCACACAGCAGACACACTATACTGCTATGGAAATTTAAGGGGTCTTTTCGCTTCTGTTTATTTAATATTTCCTAAGTTTATATGTAGCTGCAGATTATTCCTGTTCATCTTTTGTTTTTAGCTGCATTTTGTCAGATGCAAACTAGTCTCTCATCTCTGTACATCATCATGCAATTAAAGCAAAAAAGCAGAAGAAAGGAATCTGGACTCTTCAGGTCCAGAAAACAGCAGTGAACTCATGACTTCTCTCCCAGGTTACTATTTCTCTTCAGTTTACTACTTCTTTCCCCCTCACCCCCACTTCATCTTTCTAACACAAGTGAAACAGAGAACACTGCAGAAAGTGAGCCTCGGAAAGTCAGTCCAAATTCAATTTCTAATGACATGATCAAAGGTACAGAGATTGTATGCAGAATTCAGTTTCAGTTTGGGTTAATCACAGTAAAAGGTCAAAACACCTAAATTCATTCACAACACAATGACACAGTTAAAGCAAAAACTTTAAAACCTAGCACGTGATGTAACAGACATACATGGAAAAAAACACCTGCTTAAAGTGACTGGCACTTCTAAAGTAACAGCAAAAGAGGTTGAAAAGTTTAGATTTCTCTCTGTCCAACTCTCCAGCCTGTCCAGGTCTCACTGAATAGCAGCACAACCTTCAGGTGAATCAATCATTCCTTCCAGTTTTGCATTATCAACAAACTGGCTGAGGCTACACTCAGAATGTTAGAGCTTTGAACTGTAAATATGGGATTTATTATTTTTAAATCCATAATAGGAGTTCACTGATATGCAGGACAAAACTGAAGGGTCTCAAATTAGAACTAAATTTTTGGATCAGATCATAAGATAATAGTGTGAATTTTTAACAAAAAACCAAATAATCTAAAAAAAGGTCATGTGGAATAAAATGTAGTATTTAGCCACAACAAGCCAAAAATTGGGCATTAGCAGAGTCTCTCCCATTTAGAACAATCACAACCTGAGTACCCACTCCAAAGAAATATTAATGCACAGTTTCTTTTCTGTGGATATTTAGATCTCATTTTGCCCACTAGACTGTCCGTTATGATTAGTTACAGTAACAGCTGGTGTAGTTTACATTGATGCACCATAAGGGTGAAATGCATTTTGTCCACTAGTTTTTTTTAAGATTCTTCAAAGAGTAACAGTATCACAGCATTTATCGTGTTAATTGAAAATATAATGGACTACTAACCTGTGCTTCACCAACATATACAGCTAAAGATACCACAAAAAAACTCTGGCTTTCCTCATTACATCTCAGGAATATGTAATATGACACTATAGTCTAGATCACATATATGAGAGCATTTATCAAAAAATAACATTTATAGGTCATTTACAGTTATATATCTCTATACATTCATGTATATAAACCCTAAAAAAGAAAGAAGCAGACCACATCTTTTAAAATAAACTAGAATTGCATGTTGCAATGTTTTTGAGTTCTTTAATATCCCTGCACACCTTTTTGCTACTTTAATTTGATTCCTCACTGATAGGAATTGCGAGGTTGCACAAAATACACTGTATGTCTCCTAGAGATGGCATAACCTGCTGGATTTCTGAGTTAATCACTAATTAATAATTTGAAAACACAAAGTCATTATGTCATTTCCAGACAATGAGCTTTTAAATGGTGCATGTTATGTCCTAGACTTTTCAGTTAGAAAAAATAAGTTTTATTTCTCGGGAAACCAGATGGCTGGTAAGTGTTATTATGAGGCTATGCAAATCTCAAAGCAATAAGCATGAAATCAAAACAAGAATTCATTCTCCTCTCCTCTTATCATGATTGTTGTTTTGCTGAACCAACTTACGGAATAATACAGTTCCTACAAATTAGGCCACTGGATGTTTTGGCATTGATGAGTTGGTAATCCATCCCCTCTTTCTTTTTCATTGAAAATAGGAGTTCTGAAAATATTTTTCACATACACTGTCAACCTTCCTCATATCTTGTTCTACATGCCAAACTTAAATGAGGCGATCTTATTCCAGGCTGAGTCCTCTCAGTAAACTTGAAAAGCTTACTGGCTCTATTATTATTACAATTTGATTATCAAAATATCCTTGACTGCTTTACGTTTTCATTCAACCAAGCTTTTTCCCGTTAGGAATGAAATCTAGAAGAGGTATTTGTTTCTCTCACTTAAGGAGTAAACACCTGCACCTTCTCAGAAGTGTCAGTTTCACCCTACAACTAAAAACTCCATTCTTCAAAGAAGCTTTTCGAAGTCCAGCTACCAATACAGCTGCATCTCTTTGCAGCATTCTATTTCACAAAACTTGCAGAATACTCTGAAATATCCTAAATTGCTAAAGCTGACAAAAAAGAAAACTAAGAAGCTAAAACAGAAATATTGATTTTGAAAGGAAATTGGCTCATAAGTATTTAAAAATATCTTAACTGACAAAACATACACTTTTGAAAACTTCCTGTGGAGCTAAATATTGTAAAAAAAAAAAAAAAGGATCAGAATGCCATTTTATAAGTCCTAGTCCTACTTTTCATTCTTGACTTAAATGGTGGGGCCAGTTCTGCGCACGCTGAGCCTCACCTAAAATCCACTGCGCAGGCTGGAAGGGCACACCCACGTGGGGACAGCCCTTCCCAAATCTTCGTTCGCGAAGCTGAGCCACACACACAAATCATTTGTAGCTACTATCAAACTGTGTCATTTTATGAAGTGAATAAAAGCAGTGACAATTATGTAATACTGCTATTGGTTTATCAAGAAATAATGTCAAAATATGACTAAAGAACTAATTCATGAAAATAAACTGAAACTCTTTTCCCTAACAGATTTCTTGCCAAATGTAGTTACCCCTAATGAAAAAAAAATCATATTTGCCAAAGTATTTTTCCAGTAAATAATTGCCCTTTTTCTAAAATCTCTTGACACAGCTGTTAACACATCTCTGATCTGAGGTGACCCTGTCTGAACAGGCAGATGGACAAGACAATGTCTACAGGTCTCTTCAAACCTTGAGCATTCTGTGATTTAGTATTAATATTAGGAGATGGTTGCACATCTTTTAGTACTATCTCAACAGGAGCCAGAATCAATAGCGTCCTCTGTAGTGTACTAGCACTAACAACTGCACCATCAAGTAGACTTAGAGGTAACAAACACAAGAAGAATAGCCTTGAATTCCTCCAAAACTACCAAATCAAGAATAAGTACTCTAGGGCTATTTTCATTAGACACAGACCATTTCTAGCACTGTGGCAATAGTTCCAATGGATCCATGACTGTAATCCACACTGCCTGCACTTGGGTCCTTGAAGGTTTGACTGTATATTAGACAGTATCTTCCCTACATCTTCCCTTAAGTTTTACACTACATTTGCATTTCTTCTGTCTGCTGGTATTCTACTGGTATTGAACTAGTGAAAAAATTGCACTGATACTCTTCATACATGCACAAGCACATGGTACAGTACGTTGAGCAATCACACAAAATCCACTGCAGTATTTTGTTTAATGTTGCACACTGTATTCATAAAAGAATAATGCTTAGTTAATTGAATTTGGTATTACTGAACTAGGCCTGCAGGAAGGAAAATCATACCATGTCACTGCTGACCTGGAAACACAGAACTGATCCTCTTGTACTGTTATCATACTTTGCCCATTTCAGTTTTAAAGATAAAGATGCTACCTTTACACATCTTCGTTGTAACAATTATTCCTTAATGGAAAAGAAGTCACTATACCATTTTGCCGAATGTTCAGCAAAATGTTTCTTTTCAGTTACAATCCATTGCTCTTCATTGTAACTCTTCTAAAGATACATTTTTTTAGATGTTTATACCTTCAAATACTAAGCCTCTTGTCATGACCCTTTAAATTATCACCTTACTAAAAGGCAAGTGTTCTTACAATTTAATCTTTCTCACATACTACAGTCTAAGAGTTACTCAGATATCTCAATGCTTGATCCTTTGAGCACCCTCCTCTGCTTCTCCTTACATCTTCTGGTACTGAGGTGAGTAGAACTGAATATTACACAAATTCTGCATATAGTTTCTGCTTCAGAGAAGGGAAGAAGACAGCAAACATTATATGATACTGTCACACCTCAGAGAGCTCTGAAAAAAAGAGGGGAACCCATGACACTCAGAGTACACCGCAGGACTAAGCTGGGGGTTAAAGTGGATGTTATTCAATTTAGTTTTACTATTGAACAGTGTCAGTTTCAAGACTGGTTTTATAAGAAGAGGTTTGAAATCAAAGTACAAAAGGTAATTGTGATATTGATAAAGAATGGTCAGCCATGGTAAATAATACAGAAGGAAACACTAAAAACAGCTCACCACACTGCTTTTCACAGGCTGAATAACAGTGTCATGCCATTCAAGATGGACATGTTTATAGAAAAGATGCTACTAAAATCAAAATTGTAAAACCTTACAGTTTGTAATAATATGTTAGCATGCATTATATTATATATTGTTACTCCTGTGGGTGAAGACTGAGAAAAAGAACTATGGTTTCTCTCCCCAGCTCATGCCAAAGAACTTGAAAATATTTTAAAATATTTCCAGCATGAGAAAACCAGACTATGGAATGGCAGGATGAAGCTAAGTGTTCATTTTTAGTGATAATATTCTTCCTCTTACTCTTGTTTTCCTCCTCTTCTCCTCTGTCATCATTGTCACTTAACTGTCATCACATATAATGGTTCAACCTGCTTTAATTTAAAATATTTTACAGTCAATTAATATGATTATGAATAATATTAGATTATTATGTCAGTAATACTGAAGAAATTATTGTTATAACGTCACTAACAACATGTAATTGCTACTTATTTAGCACAAGGCTGACAGAAATGTTGTTTCTTTTTATGTACCCTTCTGAGGGTTTTCTTGATGTCACAGCAAAAGAAACACTCAGAACAGAATTTTTTTTCTCATTATCAATATCCAGGCTTGAAATATCCTTAAGGGTTATTCTGTTGCCAGTTAATGTACTCAGATGTCCTTCCAGTTTTCTCTGCCAAGCAACATCAAATTTCAGGGAGTAGTACACAATGCAAACCAACGTTATTTGTGCCTTCACCAAAACAGGTAATACTAGATGAAGGAATTGGGTTTGGTTTTTAACATAGAAAAGAAAGTAACAGGGTGAGGGGGAAAGTTTGTGAAGAGAAATTTTGAAACAGTCTTCAAAAAAATAAGCATTCTTTGTTCCCTGTTGCCAGACTCTCCCATGGTGCTCTCTCCCTCATGCACTTCTCAGGCAGCCATCACAACATTCACAAACCACTGTGCCTGGAACATTCTGTGCGTCAGCCTTCCAAATATAAGATGCAAACAAACATATGCAACATTTGGTTTAAGCCTCAGAGCCAAGAACACAGTAAGGCAGGAAGGGGCACTTCGGTCTTGAGCACTACAGCTGATTTATGACCACATTAAGACCGTTATGGGCTTAGCTAGGCCTAAATTTGGGCTTTGATTTTTAGAGCAGCTGATTTTAGCTGACAGCTGACTGTTCCTGGCCAACAGTATTCCATACCATATTCTGATGTCATTGCAGTATAAATACAGTGAGGAGGAGGTGCTTGTCTCCTTTTCTTCATGGCTGCAGTAGGAGGAGGACATGCTGCTGCTGTTCTGCTGAGAATGGGCCACACTGCCACCCCACCACTGTGTTATCTTGGAAGTGAACATTTTATTGTTAGTTTTTCTTCCCTCTTGCCAGGTGTCTCTTGGGAAGTGTCTTTTGGGGCGTTTTTGTGGGTCTGGGTGGTTAAATCTGTCTTATTGAGTAGGAGTGGGGAGTTATTGTTGCTTCTTCTTACCTTTGTGTGTGTGTATATATATATTTTGTATTTATCTCTTCATTTTCTCTCTTCTCTATAAATATAAAATATCAAAGGGTTACCTGTTTTAAGATTTAGGGTTTTTTCTCTCTTTCCCTTTTCCCTTGTGGGGAGGGAAGCTCTGATTCTGTGTTTGGGTACTTGGCAACTTGCCAGCTCAACCAAACACATAGACTAATACCAAGAAAATGTAATTTGTTAGAATCAAATATATACAATACCATTTTGGAGCTCACACTGTATAGGACTAAGTTACACTGTGCTGTAGATCCATCGAGTAATCATTTTTATTATTCAATGAAAATAAATTATTTAAAATTATTTAAAATTCTTTTCTAATGTTTTATTGGTGGTTACTTCTTTGCTCCAGTTATTTCTGATATACTTTACTACTCTTGAAGTATCAAAACTTTGATATTTGTCTTCAAAAGCACACCTAACTTCTTCTTGATGGACAAAGACATGTAACACTAACAAGTTTTTAAGAATAACTTTGTCAAACTAGTTACATGAGAGGTAAAATGAAATGAATATACTAGTAGAACAAAAAAAAAATGTTGACTTCAGGTATATTTCAGAAAAATGCATCAGGAACAAGCATTTAAAAAAATTAAGCCCTGTTATCTGACTGAAACAAATTGATAGAGTGAGAATTGCAATATGAGAAATTCCGAGAAATATCTTATTTGAACTAAACAGCAAAAAGGAGATCAGATTGGTTTTTAAATATCTTGGAAAATTGTGTAGCTGAGTACTACTATGTTCTTACATGAGAATCTAAAGAAAACCACTTCTATGCTTTTAATTGCTGAGTTTTCTCTAAAATTTTTATGAAAGACTCCTGGGGGTGGCGGGGATGGGGGGACATGAAGAAGAGGCAAGCATTTCACAAAGCTTTGATGATTTTCAACACAATTTAATACAAAACTAATTTTCTTAGAAATCTACTAATTGGCAGTGCTAATGTGCAGTCTAGAAACTATTAAAAAATACAAAAACTAGTGAGTATAGCAAATACGTAGTTTCACTCAGATCTTACTTCCAGTGAAAATCACCACTGAACAATAAAAATATGTGATGTTTATCCCGTCAAGACTTTTTCTCTCTGGCAAAGGCTGGAAGAGAACATTCCGCACTTTTTGATCTGATCAGTTTTTAACATGGCTATTTAAAATGCATGCAAACTCATAAAATACACTGATATACTCAAACTGCCATCACGAATCCATTCTGGCCTCAGAATCATCTAGGAGGTAGATTGCTGTCAAGCTAAATGTCCTTTCAAAAGAAAAAACTGGAGGCTCATCAACGTCACTACTAGTTAACCTGGTAACTCCAGACTGAAATAATATTCTTGTAAAGAATACAAGACCGCCATCAACTTTCATGTAATAAAAGCTTGGTTAAAGATACAAGTAATGGGAGCATAAACAGAAATAATGCACATTCAGGTGGTTACTTTTTGCATATATAGGCACAGATAAGCCTCTTCAGTGTCAAGGTTTTATTTTGAAAATGGACAATATGATCCTCTCATTGCTGACTGCAGCTGTATACTGTGTTTGTGTGGCCAGGTTTTGGGAGAAGGTGGAATACAGGATGGCGTCTGTGAGAAGCTGCCAGAAGCTTCCCCCAGGTCTGGCAGAGCCAATGCCAGCCAGCTCCAGGACGGAGCCCACGCTGACCAAGGCTGAGCCCATCAGGAATGATGGGCTTCTGTGATAACATATTTAAGAAGGAAAAAGATTTACTGCACAGGTGAAATGGCAGCCAGAGAAGAGTGGAGTGAGAATATGTGAACAACTCTGCAGACACAAAGGTTAGTGGACAAGGAGCGAGAGAGGATGTGCTCCAGGCACCACAGCTGAGGTTCTCCTGCAGCCCAGCGGTGAGGGATAGAGCAGCTTTTTTGGGTACCTGGCATCCAGCCAGGGTCAATCCCCTACGAGTTGACAGCCACCAAAATCACAGACCAGAATTTCAAAGGTAAATTAGTGCATATCTATATTGGTGTTTCTACTCACTTCAACAATGACAAATATGACTATGATGGAGGCAGTCCCTGTGCTACAGCAAAAGGAAGCAGGTCTCTCAAGTAAATAAATCTCTGTTGAATGCCATGTTGAGATACCAATGGTGATTCTCTCTTTTGGTAGAAGACTTTCAAATTTTCTTTTCCTCATTTTCCTTGCTTTTTTTTTCCCATTTTGTACTGATTCTCTAGTAGGTCTTTCTCATTAATTAAAAAAAAAGTGATTAAAATGTAAAATAGTCACTGTCATAAGCAATGTTGCTTGATGTCATACTGAATTTTGTGGGATGTTTTATTATTTCATGATAACAGCATTACTCAAGAGAAGAGACTAAACTGATTCTAAGAAGGTTTATACCTTTTTAGACTCATAAACACTCCTTATGAATTTGGAATCATTTAGGCATCTCTGGAGATATGGAAATAAATACTAAGATAAAAATCACAGTACTAACACTTCTAATTCATCTCAAAGGTGAAAAGTGGCATATTCTTCACTGTCAACAGAGAAACTGTGTGGCGTTTAACCACTAAGTTTAATTATATACTATTCTGAGCCAGATCTGGATTCTTTGTGATCACAGGGTTAAAAAGCAAACAAAAACCTCACCCTCCAGAAATTATTCAAGTCTTTTAATCTTCAAAGGATAAACTGAACCCTATGTGGTTTACCTTACAGCATCATGTAGTTGTTTTAGCTAGGCCTCAAATGAGCAGGCTCAGAGAATCTATGTGGATTGGGAGACAGCTATCACCTGACTGGGTAACCAAGGAAGTATTTCATACAAGATGACACAAACCTAAGATATGAGTGCAGCAATGGGAGGTGTTAGGTCAGTTCCACCATGGCCAAAGTACAAGCAAGACATGCTAGAGTTGTTTTGCTGTGCTAGGCCTTGCTCCTGCTGCTTCTGCTACTTGCCTTTTGTTTGAGATCAGGAAAGTAAAAATATTTTGTTGTCACTCATTCTGTTTCTTGCTGGGTGTCTTTTGGGATGCTTATAGATCCAGAGTGCTAGAATCTGCTTTCACTGGGGAGTGGGAAAGTTAGTTTTTTTTGTTATTCCTAGCTTGTGTAAGTGTGTGTTATATTGTAATTTTCTCTTAATTTTCTCTTTTCTGTATAAATATTTGTAGCTAGTTTAAGCATAAACTTAGTTTGAGAGGGTTTTTTTTTCCCTTTCTCTCTTTTCTCGGTGAGGGGAGAGAGGCTGTGATTTGGTATTGAGCAGCTGGCATTTTGCCAGCTCAAACCAAGACACAGCATTTGGGCACTATTCTATATAATATTTTTCTCCAGTGGAAATGAACCAGTATTACTTTAGCCAAAGTACTTTCTAGCCCTATCCCCTGCACCACTGTAAGTGCTTTTCTTTGTATAAAAAATTTAGTTCTCTACCTGAAAACAATAGACATTTATTTATTTCCTGTCTGTCCAAGGCAGTAAAGTCTATAATCTACTGTATTGTACAAATTGTAATTTACGTTTTTAATCTTTTTTCTGAGGTCTGTAATCACACAATCTCCTAATACGAACAAATGTCTTGAGATTTTATGGGGAAGATTCCTGTATACAGTGTGATTTCATTTGTCATCAAAACAAGAAGGCAAGAAATGGAAAACAAACTGATGTTAGAGGACATCCGGCACTTTCTAAAGGAGCGCATACACAGTTCTGCATAAGTGTTGGACCACTCCTGAAATATCCAATAAGCCACCTTTTGTTGAAGAAACCGTTGTTTTGAATTATCTACCTTACTAAACACATCCTCTATTTTCCCAACAAGCTATTAAGAAACTAAATGAGGAAGTCTCATATCAGCTAGGAGCTTCTAGTAGACTCAGTTTCAATCAGCCATACCACAACAGTTTTTGAATAGGACAGTCTTCTATGAACAAATATAAACCACCCATATTTATCCTGTTGAAGTACATTCACTAGACGACTTGAAATACTTCCAATGACAATCAACATGCCAGGGAATGACAATCCAGACTGTGCAGAAAGTTGAATTCAGTTAAAAAGTTAAAAACCCTGTGAATTAAAGGTCATACATCCATGGTGTCTCCTGTTTCCAAGGAAATCTGGCTTTCAGTACACTATTATTTATAGTGTTGGGGTGCTGGGGTTTTTTGAGATCAGATTAATAATGCCTACTTCATCAAAAATAACCATAAACTTGAAGACCACAACCTATGCATTTCATTCCTGTGTGCTTCCCTACTGTAATTAATAATAAGCAAAATTCAAAGAAATAGTAATTCAAATACTGAACCAGTAGTAAATTTACGTTCAAATTACCAATCAATTATCCATCTGTCCTAGCTCACAAAAAAATAATAAATAATAAAAACTGCAATTCTCACAACTCCTACTATAATCACACTTCCCTGACTGGGCTTTTCACAGGAAATTTTAATCTTTAACTCATCAATCTACATCAGTAATGAAATAATTATCAAAAGATATTGAGAGACATCAGAACTTCCTCAGGACCCAAGATTAAATGCATTTCTATAATGCATTTCTAACCACGGCTTACCTACACAAAACTGGCTTATTGGTATTAATCTTAATGAACCCATATGTATCTTTTTTACATACACTGGCATACAATTATCACTGCTTGAACTGATTTTGCCTTATTTTATTTATTACAACATTACTCTTCAACCAGAAATTAAAGTATATAAAGTACTAGAAATAGCAGGCTGATTGCCTCTTGGAAACACACATACAAAATTCTGCATATGGAACTGTGTTGGTCAGTACATGACTATTTAATATAAGTTTTGTTATCTTTCCAGCCAGACAACTTCAGATTGCAATTCAAGACTAAAACTTGGATACACAGTAATGACATTCATCTAAATTTGTAGCTATGCTTTAAGCCAGTATTTTATCCTTCAATGCTCTATTTCAAAGGATTGGTCTCACTTCTGGGAATCTAACAAGTTATTGCAGAGGCAACCAGTGAAACTACGATTTCACTGTTACTATGTGATGCTTTGCAGCTGCAGTGGTTCAGCCACTTATACCTGCTCCATTACATGAAAACCTTACATATATAATTTTCCATAAAAATTCTAGTGAATTCTAGTTGTTAGACATACTCTGTACTAGTTGTTAAGCTGTTGCTTATAAAGGAATACTGTAAGAGCCTATCTTCTGCTTTCAGTCACATAACATTTTTTGAGGACTACAAAAGTTTAAAGAAAAGAAATGAGTTCTCACTGACATTGACAGCAAATTCTGCAGCAACTTTTACTTACTCTTTACAGAAGTGTGTTCTAGTACAAGTCTTCTGGAGTCAGGACACCTAGCTTGAATTTCTAAATCATGGAATGTCCTGGGTTGAGCTGGCAAAATGCCAACTGTCCAGGACAGAGTGAAGAGGGTTCCTCCTCCCCACAGCCAGCCAAGGGAAAAAAGAAGAGGGAGAAGGAAAAAAAAACCCTCAAAGCAGGTTTATGTTGGAACTAACTACATGTATTTATACAGAGAAGAGAAAATTAAGAGGATACTACAATATAACACACACTTACACAAGTTACATATATATAACAAGGCATAACTTCTCACTCCCCAATTAATACAAAGCCCATTACTCTAAATTCATAAGAACTCCAAAAGACACTCAGCAAGAAAGTATAACAACAAAATATTTCTACTTCCCTGAATGCAAACAAAATGCAAGCACAGGCAACAGGAGCAGGGCCTAGCATAGTAGAGGAGCTGCTAGATGTCCTCCTCTTAGTGCAGCCATGATGGAACTAACTAAGCCACTCCCACACCCTGGATTTTACACCCTTTGAGATGATGTAGTGTGGTATGGAATACAATATTATTGGCTGGAAGAAGTCAGCTGTTAGTTAGCTCAGCCCAGCTTAAATCAGCTGACAATCCTAGGCCTAGCTGAACTTTAAAGCCTAAGTTTAGGCCCACCTGGCTAAACCCATAACATGGAATTATTTGTTTATTGAAATACTTTGGTTATAATTCACCTTCCTTTAAACAGCAATTGTTCCCTACAGAAAGTTTACTAGATCTGGACAGGAGAACATGGCTTGTTACACTTTTGAAAAATCAGTTGTAACTTACTATCAGTGCTACATGACCTTACAGACCAAAGCAGAATTCTTGGGGTAAATAAGTATTATTGATCCAAAGCTCATAGGATTTAATAATAAGGTCCTGAGAGACACAGAAAGCCAGTGTTAGAGTTACTCTCACACAGTACAAGAGCTGTGGCTGTGCTCTGGATTACAGCAATCCTGTTTATCTTTAAGCACAAGATGGATGTAGAATATGATGACAAGACATTAGAAGGGATCATGAAGACATTACTACCAAGTGTGCTCCAGTGGGTACAACATATGCTACTCAGATACTAGAAATATGATGTAAGGATAAGATATTGCCTGGGGAAATAATTTACTGAAAGCTGATAAACAAAGCATGAACTGCAAAACCCAGTGTCTCACACTTGCTGTTGTAGAATAGTAGAAAGTCTACTCATGTAAAACAATGCCTGAGTTTCATTGACCTGTATTTCAAGAACGTACCAAATGTTACCAAAAGTAAAATTATTCCAGCTTTTTGGGTGACCAAATTTTAGCCAAGACTGGAAATATAATGAGACCTAAAGATATACAGCAAAAACTGTTCTCAGCTCCAGATTAGTGTAGTCAATTAAGGGTAGACACGTTCAGCTAAGCCACCAATCTCAGTCTGGTCCTCCCAGCAGTAAAGGCATAGTGTGTGTGGCACTTGCCTCAAGCCTCATGACACCTCCATGGAGCTCAGAACTGGTTTTGTGCCCCTTCTTTCTCCAGACTCACTGTGAGAGTAATTCATCAGCCTCAGAAGGTTTTCTGCAGACTAGAGGACAAGGTGGACCAAATTATTTCACACAGGGACTTCGAGTAGCCTACTAAGGGAGATACCTACATTTTTAAAACTCTGACATCTGTACTTGACATCTACAATGCTTCAGTCCTTAAAAGGAACCATCTACTGATAATGTTTGTACTACACTGTAAATGCTGAAAATTATTACAAAAAAAAAAAAGGAAAGACAAAAACACAGAGAATGAAGTGAATGAAGTGCCAATCCATCAGAAACTTGGCAGGCACAGAAAATATTCAGAGGGAGAAGGTTTCATGGAAGGAACACATCTGGAGTGATATCTGTGCTTGTGACCTCCCTGTAAACAACTCTTTCACTAAGTAATGGTTTCACGTCAGGAATGGAACCTTTACCAATCCCACAGGCACACAGCAACCTTTGATCAATTAATGCTTTTAAGCACTTTGACACTGGATAACCTATCACAGAAATGCAAAGACCTATTATTACTTTCCACTCTGAGCTAGAAAATATCACATAATAGGAGCAGGGTACACTAAAATCCATAAATTATAGAAAAGGAATAAAACCAGATATTTTTCCATTGTATGTCTATTCATCAATTTTAGAAATAGTAGATAGTGTGTTTATGCTTGAGTGATATTTTCTGAAGTTTTAACATGTGTGCTGAATGACACAACAGTAAATACTCATATTTATTATAACCAGACCTAACATTGACTGAAGCAGATTAAGTATTTGCATTTACTTCAGATGCTGTTAACAAATTTTGTGTTTATAACAGTGTAAGAATAAACAAAGATGGCCATGAGGAAAGACATCAACCAGTAATAATCCAAACCAGTAATAAGGTCACATGATGATACATCACACGTCACAGGATGATTGTTCAGCTGTCTTGGAATCAGCAAGCTTCACCTGTTCAAAATTTTGTTCCTCAGAGTTTACTTCATTTGTAGATTTAATCATTTTATCATTTTTCTTCTGTAAAGTATAAAAGCTACTTTGTCAGAATAACTGTCTCACTATTAATATTAAAGCTCTTCATTATCTCTTCTGACAGAACAGAGCAGTCTTCAAAAATCCCTCATGAAAGTCAGAAACAGAGAAAACACCGTAAGAACTGGACATAGCTTTTAAGACCAGCATATAAATTGCATTTTGGCCACTGTTTGTGGAAGGACAGGAGTCACTGCTGACTACTACAAACTGCTGTCCCTTGTCTCTACTCAGCTTGACAATTAGGCTTACAGCTGCTTGTTAAACTCTGAATATGAAGAGTCCTAATCTATATTACAGCGTGTCTACAAATGCTGTCAGAGGAAGCAGTCAGGTACTAACCCTCTAGGTCAATGCATTTGAGATGTAAGCCCTACATCATCAACCTATGGAAATTTGTTGCCTGTCACAAAGTACTCAGTAATCAACTAGGTTACAACTAAGCTACAAACAGAAGCCATAACTGTTCCTAATTCAAGCCTTTGGCCCTTTTCGTGAAGCTTTGCTTTAAGGAAAAATGTGATCAAAGTTTTAATTTTAACTCTAGAAAATCAAGTATAATAAAATCTTACCACAAAACATAATAAATTAAAAATATCCACTAATTGTAAGTGAATGGCCAGGTGAAACTAGAAGGAAACTATAGCCATTTCAGGAGTAATTTTGATCCCAGCCTTTATTCCTTCAGATGCAGTTAATCAAGAGTGCACTTAATTGAGAGTACAAGCAATGGCACTTTGATGAGATTCTGCCATCGGCTGCATCCATCCAAATCCAGGGTAAGTGACTTCAAACCTGACTAGATACAAAATGAGGCAAAAAAACTGTCTACAAATGATGTTTCCTTTTACTAATTTTTACTACACATGACTCATTTTAGCAATTCATATTCACTTTATCTATTATTTAACAATTATTCTGTCCTTTGCAGAACAAAATTTTATTTTATCAACAAGTATAAAATACATGGTATGTGCTGAGGAAAATCAACTTAAAAAAAAACCCATTTAAATATTATGCCTCATTTTTGAACTTAACAACCAGAGGCACAGTGAAAAAGCCTTTCATTGCTTGTGTGCAAATTTTAGCATGCAGCATAAGGTGAAATTGTCACCCAGTGCAAGCATTGTAATAAAGCAGAAAAACATCTCATAAATGAAACATCACTAAGCCAAACTCTAACATTTTCTAGACTTTATCAATAACAATACCACTTAGTAGAGCTAATTCTCCTTGCCCAATAACAACTGCCTGTTGCCACTTGACTGTGATTTTCATTTTCTAGGTACAGTGCTCATTGCATTTTATTTTTGTCCGAAAACTTAAAAATTACACATGTTCCACAGATAAGTCAAAATTTCAATGGGAAACTAAAATTGCAAGTTTGCAGTTCAAGTGTAAAATATGAGGAGACTGTAAAGCACTATTTTCTCTACATCTTGCTTAGATACAAAATAAAAATCTAGGTTTCCAGAATATATGTTTTATTTTCAACTGTAACTACTACAGAATATACATCCTCAATACAAGGAATTAACTAATCTGTTTCTTTCAGATGTCCTGGTTTACACTGGCTTTAAAATGATGATTGATGAAAAAAGAATTGATGAAAATCTCAAACACCAATGAGCTTCTAGTCACCAAAAATATTCTTCCATAAGAGCTACCAGCAGTAACTTTCTTATAAAGTAATCTACATAAAATTTCAAGCCCAAACTTTGTTTCTGATTCTCCACTTCAAAGATGAAGGTAACTCTTCCACAGAGAGCCAACACGCATAGCATCTTTTATCCCATTAGAACTTTCTAAATTTAACAAAATATCCCAGAATGTGTTACTGAGAATAAAACACGGCTTCTGTGGAGCAGCAAATCTTCCTAACCATATACTTCAGAGAATCAAAAACTCTCTATCAGAATAACACCAGGAAGTGGAAACCACTTCTAGAGTACTCTGATCAGATTACTGAAGTCATCACTTGCCTGTGCAGTATGAAAGGCACACTAGCTCAGTTGACAAGGTAAAGATCCACAGAGATGACCTTGACTGAAAGCTTCTACAGCCAAACTAGACTGTGGCCAAAAGATAAGCATGAATGTTCATAACCTGGTTAGCAGGTACGGGTTTACTTTTAAGAACCAGCTTAGATCTTCAGCTGTCAGTGAAAATGGAACCTACATTTAACCTACATCTATTCTAGAAAACATAAGGTAGACCCCAAGTGTTCCAAGAAGACTGATCTATGGTCTCTTATGAAGACAGGGTGAGAGCCTAATATCACACAATAGTAACTATTAATATCAAATATTGCACATCAGCCTCTTAGCCTCTTAGCTGATAGGCCACAGCACTTTAGAGACTGTTTGACCTTAGACTAAGTGATAAAAATAAAAGTAGTATTCTTCTCTCATAGGCAAAAACAGATCAGATTCAGACTTCCTGGGGAAGAATGAGTACAGGCTCCTTTTTTGGTTCCTTTTACACTTTTGCTTAAGTTTCATTCCAAATCTAACACAGTGAATGAAGACGGCATCCTGTTACACTGGCAGTAAAAGAATTCCTACTACCTCTAAAGTATAGTATCAAAAGTGTTCTAAATGTTGACCATTTGCCATTTTCCTGACTTTTTCCTCATCTTAGACAAAATACATCACAATAAACTGTGCTGATCAAAAAAGATTTCTTTGTAACTAAAAAGGACTGAAGTGAAGGGTTCTAAAACTGGTTTTAAATAGCAGTCAGCCTGTTATAAAAGATATGTTCCTATTTAGTGTCTATCCCAGTGAAACCTTTGATTTAGAACTGGAGATGAATAATCTTAGTTTCACTTTTAAATAACTATTCTCCAGAAGAATTGTACATCTTGGGGGATTTGAGCTTTTAGACCAGTCTTGTCCTGGTCCCCCAATTGTATTTTGTGGCTGCTGTCATCGCAGGATGTTTCCCTTGTGTTCCTAAATGGTAAGTCTAAAAGTAACAGTGATTTTAGACATTCCTTTCTGAGGAATTTTCAAGCCTTTGGGTATACAAACTTGAATTCAAGGGAGGGTCAAATTCTGATGGATATCATCATTCAGGTACCACTCCCTATTCACACATTTTGTAACTGCAGGAAGATTGCTGAAGAGAATGCACTGAGATTTCTTTCTCTCCTAAAATCTATTTAATTTAACTTTTTAATTTTTTTTCCTCTAGAAAGTTGCAAGGTATGAATATATTGCCCTTTCTTTGAACTTCTTTCACATTTAAAAGTCCATGGGACTTTGTTTTATATTTCATATTTATTATATTGTCCTACATGGGGCCTCAAGGTTTCAGATGATAATGAAAGGTGCTATATAAATAAAATAAATTCCTTCTTGCACTCATATGCAAAAAGAGATCAGGAGTATTGCTGCTCTGAGATTGGATATTCATTCCTCAGTATAACTTTTCCTTTACAATGTGTTATCCATGATATTTACATATATCATGTTAATTCTTGGATATCTACATTATTACAGCAAAATTCAGTTCCCAGGAAGTGTCCAATAAGGAAAGCTTAGAGAAATAGTTAGTTGCTTATCGTTTAGATGGTTAACATCATGTAATGTGACTCATTTCCCCAAAATACTTAGGTGTTTTCGTTGTACAAAACAGCTTCTCAGAGTAGGTACTGTATTGACACTCATTCAGTAGAAGATAGAATGGATTAGATATGCCAAATTCATTATAAGAGGTTTGAAGAAAGTGACCACAGCACAACCAGGTACATACCACACTATGTGGAAGCATCTCTTCCCTCCCTTGTGTATAATACCGCAGTAAGCACCAGAATAAATTATTCTGAGTTATATTTTTAGCTGCAACTGAATAATGAAATTTGAGAAGCAATAGCAACAGTTTATAGGTGAGGTGAAAACTAACTGCAACTTCCACAAACAATTTTTCTGTCTTTCCACTATTTGATGCTTCACTTCTTTAAGCTACACACAGACAACTTCACTTCTACAGACAGTTTTTCTCCCCTTTTCTCATGTCATTTCCCCACTTCCCATACATATACAAAATTTTTCTGACTGCTTTTGTCCATTCAGAAAAATTTCTAAAGCAAAGCAAATCTGAAGTGAAATGGCTGAATATTACACAAAAGAGAGAACTATGACTGTAAAATCTTTCCAGTCCCTCCTCAGCCTTCTGGATTCTCACAGACTGTCTACTACATGTTAAATCTGCACATTTCTCAATGTTTAACTATAACTGGGGTTGTGAAATATGGTTTTCAGGATACTGTAATATTCTCATACATGTGGGTATATTATTTTAACTACTAAATAACATTAGTTATTATAATTTAATGTCATATTACAGCTAATATGAAACTACATACAACATTTCCTCTGAGACACTTTCCCCTACTTACACCTTGGTTTTCTGTTCGTAATTTAAGTACCAAAATCCCAAAGTTATTTGATATGCAACTTACTCCTCCTTGCTATAACTCATTTATGAAATTATCCTATTTATTGGCCTAGCTAATTATTGCTTGTCTGAAATCCATTAGCACCCTTTCCTTCCTTTCTCTCTAAAGTACACAAGTAATGCTTTCAGACAATTTGTACCATAATTTAAAAATACTGGACGAAGTATATTTAACAAAAGGGTGGAAAGTTATTTTATGAGTAATAACTTCATTAATTTTTTTCACAGCACACATGCAGCCTTCATACACAGGAGAGACAGATGTATCATATCAACCCCAAAACTTCTGATCTAAAATTGACCGTGAGAAGAAAAGGAGTAGAAACATGAAAAAAACTGCATTTAACACTTTAGTTGACATTTATTGGAAAGAAGAATGAAATAATATTTTGTTTCTTGACAATATTTTTGAATTTACAAAACTAAGTATAAATCATTGAAGCTAGGGAACATATTTTTAAATAGGAAAGTGGTTCTGCATAGAAATTCAGGCATTTATGCTACAGTCACAATGTTAAAATGTCATCTTGAAATGACATTTTGGTGGTACATTTTTAACAGTTTTTCATTTTAGAATATAAAATAGACTAACTTCATCTTTCTACATTCAAAGCAGGGAAATGTTTGCTGTTTACCACTTTGTAAATTATCATGTTCTCCCTATCCATCAAAGAAAATTATATGAATTTGACTAATGACATGACTGGGAGCATGTGAACCCAAATTATACTCACAGTACTAAAGGATCAAAATATATCTCAAACTATTCATCAAGACTTCCACCTTGAGACAGAACCCCTTATAGTGTTAAGCTTCCCTGATTATCCAGTTACCAAAAAGTAATCAAACGCAGGATAAATGCATTACTACATTGCTAAACATAACCAAGTTTTCTGTACAGTCACAGTAAAGCACTGACATTGCATTTATTAGTTTTTGCAATCAAAGGGAACTAGTATCACAAAGACTTCACAGTTCAGTTCTATATAGTTCTATCTCTCTAATGCAAATATTTAAAGAAAATAATTTCTTACGCTAATCTGAGTTTAAGCCTGTATTTTTCACTCACGAGGAAAAAATCAGAACATCTTTAAGGAAAGTGTCCACAGAAAGTTAACTTATATAAGTGTATACATGAGACTCTAAGGCATGTAAGGAAAGAAATGTTGCAGCTGTCTCTCATACAACACTCTTGTTCAAGACAGACATTATTCTGCATTTTGCAATCTTGCTATAAGCAATGAGCAATCAATATATCTGCTACATTAATTACATATCACTACTTACTACTTTAAACAAAGCAGAGCATATTTTTTGAGTATCACAGAGTTATTCCATCCTAAAACAGCTGTCTAGCAGTGTAGTCTTGTTATCTCCTTTTGCCGATATCAGCAGGCTGCATTCCCAAAAGAGGCTGCCCTACCCCTTCTGCTTGCTCTTACAGTCATGCTGTCTTCCTTCTTGGATTAGCACAAGTATTTGTGTGGCCATCAGGTGAACTAGATAAAGAATTGATTTGAATTAAAACTGAACCACAGGGGATGGAAAGGGAAGCTGTTTTTCACTTGGAACAGTTCCGTCCCTCAGTTCACTCTCTGGACACACAAATATTTGTGCCATATGTGAACAGCCGTAAGAACTGACAGCCAAACGAAAGAGGTCATCACCATCTTTCTCAGTAGCATGCTGGTTTAAAGCAAATCTTGAAGTAGGGTGCAAAACTGAAAAATGAATGAACTCCTAGAAGTGTTTATTTTCCTTCCTATAGAGGAATCTAAATAATTACCTTATATTGGATGCCAAACAGATAGTTGAAGACTTTTACACTGTGACCATAAATCGTCTAGTTAACTGCATATGAAGTGATACTTCAGTGAACAAGCACATGTTCACATTTACTTCTATACAGTCCTCTAGACTTTTAAAAATGTGACACCTAAATGTATCCTCATTTTTCCAAAAGCCTTTTGATGAAAGTAAATATGCTTAGACATTTATTAAAAAAAAAAAAACCACAAGCATCCCAATTACAACAAATTACTTTCTTACTTCCTTCCGCCTCTAATGTGTTACAATGTATTTTGTGGAGTGAAATTAAGAGTTGTAATTGTAAAAACATGTTTAAACAGAGGGAAATGATAGCTGAAGTCATTTGAGTAGCTTATATTAAATGTTTCCTAAAAACACATCTATGTACAAACAGGTCACTCGGCACTAGCACAGCTTAAAAAGGCAAGACCTTCTCCAAACAAGACAGCTGTGAATGCTGAATTCTCAAAAGTGCTTGATCTGCAAATGATTTATGGGAATATAGTTCTATGTCCTTTATGCAGCAATGTTGACTGCTCTTGACTTCATCAAAAACTGTTCTATCATAATTTTAATTATATCAAGGTCTATTTAGCATGGTCTTGTGTTTAAATACATAACCAGTTAGAAAGTTCTTGTTGATTTATCTGTTAACTTAAGAGCAAATCTAGACCTTGAAATACCTAGAAACTTTCATTTCAATAAAAGAATTCAATAATTGCAACACAGAACAATTCCATGTATTTGAGTATTGTGATTCTAGCATTGATTTATGGGAAAACCACATACCTTTATTTTCAAAAGCTTTCAAATGTTTTAGGAATATTTACCTCCTAATGTATGGGTTGCATTTTTAGTCTTACAAAGTAAGTGAAAGCTGATCAGATAACCAGCCTTTTAAGGGGTTGGTATAAAATTTAACTAGTCACTCACTTAAAGACATCTCTCAGGCATCAATATCTTCATTAATGGTTTGAAAAACAGAACAGAGTGCCCTCAAGCAAGTTTGAAGTTGTATCAAATTCGTAGGAGTTGCAAAGATATGCTAGAAGCCAAGGATGCTACTCAGAGGAGACCTGAAGAACTGGATTGCCAGAAACATGAAATTCGCTAAAGGCAAATACTAAATTGTACATTTGGGACAGAGAGATCTCAGGCACCAGGACAGGTTGGTGATGAATGCATGGAAAACCAGCTTTGCTATGTAAGAATAAATCAGCAGTGAGCCCTTGAAGCAGCAAATACCAACCACATCCTTGGATGTAAGCAAGACTCTAGATAGCAGGGCAAGGTGATCATTCCCCTCCACACAGTAATAGGGAGATCACATCTTAACAGCCACAGCCAGTTTAGGGCTCTCCAGCACATGACAGACATACACAGTTCTGGAGTAAGTCTGGAAGAGGACAACAAGAATGCCATGGGAGTATGACAAGAGAACATCTAGAGAGCTGGATTGTTCAGGTTTAGGAAGAGTTCTTCCTGCTGTCTTCAAATATCTAATGGGAGGGTCCAGAGAAGCAAAACCACACTTCCCTTGGAGGTCCACAGAGATAGGATAAGAGGCAAAGGCTACAAGACATACCAAAGGAAATTTTGATTAAATATTAAGGAAAAAGAGATTACAGTAATGATACTCAAACTGTAGAACTGGTTGCTAAAGAGATTGTAGACTCTCCAGCCTTGGAGATAATAAAAAAACTTGACTAGGAACCTCACACAAGTAGTCCTGGATTGAGCAGGAGGTTGAACTAAATGATCTTTGGAGGTTGCTTTCAACATAAAACATAGTGATTCTATGGTTTTATTCTCAGTTCAAAAGTGATTATGGAAACTTGGTCAGTTCTGAGTCAAACATTCATAAAGAATATACTTGAGTTAATACAAATATTCAGGTATTTTTGTTAAGATCATGGCCCTGTTAATAACTTTTCACAGGTTCTCTGAAGTAACTGGACTATAAACCAATAAATAATTAGATTTCACTCTTTAAAAAGTATTGGAGCTTCAGTTTTGTATGTGGAATTTCTCACAGCACACAGGACAAACGAAAATCTACTACTAAATTTCCTTTCGCTTGTTAAAATCTGCAAAGATGACGAGGGAACAGCTAGGAAAACCACGTACATCTTTCTTCCTTAAAAACAGTACTAACTTGTTCCAGTACAGGTATTTGAGTGCTCAAACATTTGGGCATACACTGCACTTTCTTTTTTTTATTCAATGGGAAATCAGCAAAGGAATTTATTTTATGTCCTCATTGATTCTAGAGACTTGCAGACAACTTTGCTAACATGCAAATGCAATGGCGAAGATACCTGTGTCATCTTTACATTCAGACTTCAGGTCTTAATGGCATTAGGAAAGCAAGAGGGAAATACTATTAGCATTCCCAGAGCTGTTCATCTGCTTCACTTTCTTTCTTCACAACGGCAAGCAATGGAAGGAGCAAGATTAAAACCCAGAGTATGGACATCATTTTAGAGCTATTCAAATACAGAGAAGCTACATGATCATACCTCAGCTGTACATGCCTATTGCAACTTGTGTTTCACTTCCCAAATATACTGTGTTTAAAACAGAGCAGACTGCAGTTTTGATAACATCTGCTACAACAAATAAAAAAAATAAAAAAAAGAGTGTGAAGTCTGATGAATGTTTAAACAGAACATTTTTTATGGATCAGCTAAATCTTTTCTGCTTTTTAATTAAAAGTAAAGAAAATGGAACTTAATTATCCTGTAAAGATTAGCTTGTGGGCATCTTCCTGTAAATTACTTCTAATTGAAAGCAAATTGTCAAGTGACATTCAAAGTACTGTCCTTTAAAACACAGCTGTTCTATTGCTGATTTCAGTACATTACAGTGCTTTCTTGTTACAGTAAGGCATATTTGAATATTTTAACAATTTTACTGGTTTTGTATGGATTTCCATTTAGTATATCTTAGTCACATTTCCTTCTCCAAATTTCAGAAGAAATACTATCTGCCGTTTTGTACCAAATTCCTGGAGTCTCTTGCCGCCTTTTATTTTGAAGCTTATCAGTTAATCACTCATTAGCATGTGGGTAACCAAACAGTTCCGGCTGGTAGCCTGATACCAAGCCTGCTAGCTGGACCATTCTTACTGCTGGGAGCCAATTTACTAACAAGAACATTTTAAATATTCGAAGCAATTTCAAGTAGTTTTATTCTATCAACTATAAACTGACAGTTTACAATATTTTCCTTTTAATTATTTATAAATTCTTGTGACAGTATTTTATATACTTTCATAGTAGACCATTAGTGCTCAAATAACAAGATAAAACTATCGCACACTAAAATAAGTTTATCAAACATATTCAGTCACTTTGATAAACCACTTAAATGTGACTTATCATTCCACTTACAACTGTAACCTCAACGCAAAAACCAATTCCTGCCTTTTATTAGATCTTCCTGGAAATGTTAAGATTTTATTTGGATAGATTAGATTTCAGCCTTCTTCTTGCACATGTAGTCATCTACTACAGGAAAAAGTAATTTTATCCTACAACCCTAAACAAAGCCAAAAATAAACACAGGGGAATTTCATATTTCTAAAAAAATTACCAAAACATTTGGCATTTCTAATGTGATCCTCCAGTTGTTACAAGCTTTATTATCTCCTCCACTCTGAATTTACACATTTCTCTGTGGCAGTGAAAACAGATTCTTAAAACTTTTCATATCAAAGTGTAGTGCTTTTACAGCATTAAGGTTGAAAAGCATGACTACAGCAGAACTGAAGCGGCTTAGGACACATTTGTTTTACACTGCAGGAAGTACTGTTTTCATATAAGAGCTGTGACATGTGATCAATTGCACAGTTTACCAGCACAGAGCTGATGGTGGGCTTGAATCCCCATCAGGCAGGATAAGGGTGAGCTGGAAGTGAGCTCAGGGTATCATTTGTTTTTTCTCAGAAATAGCTGCACACACATCTTAGCCATTTTGTAAGGAAATAGTGGTATCTCTGGGGACCTGCTGCTTGTAAACCCTTCACAATATTTCCCTTCCTCTTTTTATCTCCAGAATGTATGATAAACACCTTGTGGATCTCAGCCAAACTCAGACACGTGTGCGCTTCAAAGGGTTAATGTCTGCCACACTAGTAAGGTATTTAAAAAGATGCTGTGTTATCACTGGTTTGGGGAAAAGGTAGTAATTTCCCTTACTTTAATATAAAGTTGTAAATATTAATCTGAAATCATAAGAAAAATGTAAAAGAAAAAATTTAATTACATCTTCTATCTGAATTCAATATCTTTGGTTTCCTATCATGTACCTGAACAACTTGGTAAAAATAATAATAATTTAAAAAAGTAAAAACCATGCAGGAAATTTTTTCATGGTATCTTGGTTTCTGCTCCACAAATTTAATTTTTTCCCCTCACCATAAGCAAGAATGATATAGGAAAGAAACTTATGTTGCATTATGTCTTAAAGACAATGAGTTACATGGTTATTCATATTTATTGTGGAAGTAAAATTAGAAAGATTATATCATATCCTGCATAAAATGCATTTAAGCCCCTAAGACATAAAGAACATTCACTGCTCAAAACCAGTGGTTTTCAACCTCATTTGCAGACTGTACTCCTACATGATCAGCAGTTGGTGTCAGCTCTAAGATCGCAGCTAATGTCCTCACAAACATTATGCATGGTAAGTTCTGCAGTAGTCACCTAATACAAAAAGATAAAGAACCATAGATTATTTGTTCTTTGAGAGTAAATTTCAAAATTTAAGGCTCAACAAAACAGACTCGTGGTGATTCTCATCATATTCTCTTAATGACACTTAAAACTGAAACAAATAAAATTTATGCATGTAACACATTTAATACCTTTCTGAAATTGGTAGAGTTCCTTTTTGACATGGCTTAATTATTGAGGCTCTTTATTGCATCTGATATCTGGAGACAAATACATGTGCTACCATGGTGTGCCTCAGCAGCTGCATCAGTACTGCCTGTGGGCTGCTCTATAGGTTACAGTACCTACTGGAATATACGCAGAGTGAGATACTGAAGCTGAGCCTATGAATCATTTCACACCAGTCCTTCCCTAAAAAATTCCTGAGACAATCATCTCAACTTGACATGCCTTTCTGACATTCCCACTCCAATATTTCAAATTTTTTCCATCCTTTTCAGTGTGATATCCAGACAGGCACATCCAGTGCAGTGCACTGACAGTCCAGATAGGGGGAAGCAGAAGCTGAACTTAGTGACTACAAACAACCTTTTTTATATATGTTTTAATTTATAAATGTGTTCTTGGTTTCTGCAGTAATGTTCTACATAGCCCTTCCACAAGAGTGTTGTGCTTTACTTTTGTTCTGACATATATGATAAAAAGAAGGCAGAAGACTGATAATACACAATAAACGGACAGAGGTTCTAAAAAAAATTCACTGAGAGTTCCTCTGGGACCTATAGGAAATGTCCCTTCTTAAGAGACACTAAAACAAAAATTAATAAAAATACAAACAAACCCCCCAAACAAACTCCCAAAAGAAACAGACAAAAACACCATTACAAAAGCCAAGCAAAAAAAATCAACAAAATC
The DNA here is from genome assembly GCF_047495875.1 of Pithys albifrons albifrons. Taxonomy (NCBI): domain Eukaryota; kingdom Metazoa; phylum Chordata; class Aves; order Passeriformes; family Thamnophilidae; genus Pithys; species Pithys albifrons. Next base: position 47,864,143 of record NC_092461.1, read on the forward strand.
CACATGTATGTCAATAACGACCAATGTGTGCCTGTCACTAAATCAGCTACTCTTGGCCAATAAGGAGCTTTTAATAAGTATTAAAAAATAAATAAATTTTTAAAACAACAACACCAACAGAAAACCAATAAAAACTGGTGGAGGAGACGAGGTATTAACAGAAGACTCCCCAGATATGTACAACCATGACTCAAAAGTAGCACAGCAAACTTGTATATGATTGGTGCCAAATGGTACAGCCAAATGTGGCCTGGCAATTCTTGAGGATCTTTCTTACAAAAAATACAACACAGGATTCAAATTTCATTTCTGTGTGATAGGCACGACACAATCCACCATCACTATTTAAACTATTCCCAAGGGGCACTCCATCCCTTTTCCTTCACGGAAAAATGAAAATAAAAAAATTTAAAATATTTTAAACACAAATATTTTAAACTAAATTCAAACTTTAGACAGTAAACTCATACGACAATTTGTCTATAAGCAAATCATACCCACCTTGAAAAATTAATGTGCTATTTCACTATTACATTCAGGACCAACAATAAATCACAGAGCATAGCCATATGGTTCACACATCAATGCAGAAATAAGGAACAGGTAAATCCAACAGATCTACCACTCCTAGTATTGACTTCTTTTTCACTGAAGATGACAAATTTATGGTTGTTTTTTCTCTCTTCACAGAGGATTCTTTAGCATGGATAAAAATGCATCTCTAAAAATATTAACAATTCTATTATTATTATTACAGTAATTGTCATTCTTATACATTACTTGAATGACAATGCTATTTTAAAGACGTTAACAGATTTATAAAATCATAATTTTTTTTAACTTTCAGTAATTGGAAACTGAGATTCTTTATGCCATTACAGTATTTCCAGAACCTCCTCACTGTAAATAAAAAGACTATCATTAGACATGAATGCGCAACCAGCTTGAACATACAATACATCCCATCAGCCAAGCTCCAAGACTGACTGACAAGCTACACCAGACTTTGCCATACAGCTCTATCCATTGCTCCCATTTTAGTGAGAGAAACAATTGAGCCCTTTGATCTCTACAGGAAGCATCAGATTCAAAAAAGGCGGACTTTAAACATTTTCCACAGCTCCTCTTATTCAGACATCAAAAAGCTAGAAATCACAAGTAGAAACAACACAGAGCTCCCAAAAGGTGAAGCAGGTCATTTCTACAAGTGTAGTGGTTTTCATAAACAAAAGGTAGGGACTAAACCCACGAACTTTCCCATTTGGATTTGGTCTTTCTGGTATATCAATCCTGCCTAAGACAGTTGCATAGCACAAAGGAATGAGTAAGACTTAAATACCTCTTTTCATTAAAGCCAGGCCACTGAAATCCCTGTATCATATCCCAAAACACACTGATAAACAATTTCACATACAACTCTACTTCAGAAAGAAGTACATTTATTGCACATCTATTGCAACCTGGTATCCCCCATATAACTAGGACACAAGTACTAACAAAGAATTATTCAAGATTCTACAGCAGTGGGGAAAACGGGGGGCGGGGGGGGGGAGGGGGGGCGGACACGGACCTACAGTTAAGTTTTTATTTTTACATATGTCTGTTTTTGTTGGGGTTTTCTTAATAGGATCCATGATATCAGGACAGTCTCTGTAAAAAGTTAGTGCAATGAATTTGAATTTTAAAATAACATTAAACGGAAATTTCAACTAGATGAGTAGAGGTAATATGAAATTCACATTATCCTTCACAAAGTCTTCCATTCTATGTAAACCTGAAACAAGCCATTACATGAGATTTGTACCCTATAAGTCTTTACAGGCATTACCACATCCACTCCTACACTGCAGAGGTTTTTCTATAACACTCTTCCAAGGAAAAAAGGAATAATAAATTGTAGTATGGCAAATTACACACTAATTCTCACACGAGGTTGAAACAGAATCAGGACCAGAATATGCCCCATATGGACTGTAGGAGATCCTACTCTAACTTTCACAAATTGCCAAAGAGAAAATATTTGGTTTCAGTTTTTCTTCACTGATTATATCTGAGAGTTACAAAATAAAAATAACAATTTAGCAATCTAAAATAAAAAACTGTAATCAGAATTCCTCAGTGTCAGTTTCTAAATATATATGTGTCACACATGGGGATACTACTGAGTATTTGAGCACATTAAAAAAAAAATTGGATTACACTTGCTTTCTGTGTGACTATTACCTGCAAAAATTTGCCTTATGATAATACATTTATTATAGGCCACTGTCTTCTTCATTAAATAAAATGTTGTCTATGGTACCAAGTTTAAACACTTATACCACTATTTAGACCGATACTGCCCATACCTTTGCTCACACAGGTGGGCCGGCTTACAAATACTCTTTTCTAAAATCAAAATTTTCACATGATTCAGCTCTCAGACTGGAGTATGACTCCTGGGCTATGAGAACAAACAGATGCATCCAGCAGCCAAACAACCACCTGGGAATCCCTCCCCTGTTGGAAGAAGGATTTACATTCACAGACGAAATTCATATATGCTTCTTCTAGCAATGCAAAAATACTTACTATTTTGTCACAATCTTCAAGTCAAACAATAGCAAAGGCTATAAATGACACAAAAGCACTGCACATACATATATATAAACCCAACATAACAGTTATAACTTCTTCCCATATTATTCAACTTACATAAATTTTAAATTTTTAAGGAGTGCAAGTAGCTGATTCCTATCCCATTTCACCTTCTTGCAAAACTACATTCTTTCAGAAATTCTGGTCTGTAATACCAAGAAGTAACTTCACTTTGAAAAGATTATAGGCAAAAAAAAATCGGGATAAAAATTGCATTTAGTTCATATGCTTTTTCCATTCATGAATAATTTGAAAAAAATCCTCAGTTTTTATAATTACTTCTATTTTTTCTTATAACCAATTAAGTTGCTATTATCTAAGTTCTTATATAGTATGTCGAGTGACAATTTAAACCTACTCCTAGTATGTAAGCAGGTAACAACTGCAATCACACACATTGCCTGCTATTGTCCCAAGTAATCACGTAAGCCAGAATATAACTGACTTCTCAAAAGTCTGAGTTCTGTTAAGCTTTCTCTCTCTTCATGAGCCCAGTGATTGACAGTTTAATACACTTTGATATATAAGTGCAGCCTTGAAAGACAAAAAAAAAAATCGCTGAGTAATTACATAAACATCCAGTAACTCCAAATTAACATACAATAACAGTCATCCTTCATATAAGAGGGAATACACATGATGGAAAAAAGTTCAAGATTGGTATCTACCTTGAAAGTATGAAGTAAGGGTTGTAGCAGAAGGATCACGTTTGAAAAGAATGAAAATAAAAGGACAGCCTGCGTTCCACATCCCAGCATGTTGTTCTGGGTTCCAGATATTAAAACCCCCCACAACACTGATAGAAAAATAAAAAATACAAAAACAAAAACAAAAATAAACAAACAAAAAAAAGCCCCCAAAAAACCACACACACTTCAGAGTTCAACACTGATCTACTACTAGTCTGATTTTTGGGCGCCTGTTTGCAGATGCAGTAGAGTTATCAATCCGAGCAGACACACAATCCGGGTCCAATGTCACTTCTCCTCATTATGTTAATAGTTAATACATGCAAATGAAAACACTCTAGCAATTTGATTTCTTTGAAGATAGTTTGCATATTGTCTTAGCCATAATGACTGTACACTTCTCTCAGCCTAGATTTATGCAAGGGTAGTTTAGTTCATTTTTATCAGCTCAAGTTCATTTTGGCTGCTACTGGAATGTACGTGTGTGTTTCTTTTTTACCTTTCACCTAATTGCCATTCAGGTACCATAAGCAGATTTTTCATGCTATTGGTGTTTTTCTTAATTAAGAAACAAATGAATTCTCCCTAGCAAAAAAAGATGGAACAACAGAATACGATGCCAGAGGCTGATGTTCTGCTTCTTAATTGAAGCTGCTTCATTGTTAGGTGTCTGCTATGAGGGGGCAGAAGTGTCAGGAGTTTATTGTGAATAGTATGAAAATAAAAGCATAAATAGTACTTTTAAAATTATTAATTAATACAGAAATATTTACTTTACTGTCATAACTCAACTAAACTGCTCTCCCTTCCTTTAAGAGAATAGAGTATTTAAGTATAAATTATTCTTCACATCTGGAAAGCCCCAGGTTCTAATCCCAGCCCAAAGTACATTCCTTTCTTTTTCCTTTGTCTATTATCTGCACCCTGCTTGTGTGCTCATGTTGTTCAATTAAGGAGGTACCTGAATTTACCAGTGAGAGGAGTTTTCTTTCTTTTCCTTCATCCTTTCAGCAAAATAAGTCTCTCGCTGTCTCACACTCCCTCATTCCCCAGCCCCTACCCTCCCGCACTCTTTCTAAGTCATGCTTTTTTGCTTCCTTTACATGTTGCCTTTTCCCATACACTTGAAACACCAACACCGCTAGCACTAGTAAGAAATTCATGACAGCATGCTAGTCAGGATAGTCCTCCATTGTAATTTAACAAGAAATTCAGAACTTCTAAGCATCAAGGCCTTCTAGGAATGCTGCATTTTTCTTTTAGTGCACTTAACATCTTCTTTTGACATCTTCTTGTAAGGACCACAGCCCCAAAAATCACATGGCTCATGTCCCAGGAGTAAATTGGAACTTGAACACAGAGGCTGAGAAATCATTTGTCCTTGGAGTCTGGAACTCCAACACAGGGTCAAACATCAGCCTTAGCCACACAGGTTAAATGCAGAGACCACCACTGACATCTAATTTTTAATAAACATATTAATTTTGTAAAAACTAGAAATCAAATATCTGACAAAGAATTCTGTGAAGATGAGCCTAAATCCTACCACTCCTAATGGACATGAACTCTATCTGTTTAGAGAGGAATTTTGAGACTGTAAGAACTACAAAATCAGTATCTCCCTACATGCACAAGAAACTAACTTACTTTTCTATTCAGACAATTTTCCATTATGTTAAAGGGGAATGCCAGGAAAAGGATGAAAACCAAAAGTATTTTTTAGTACAGTATTAACCACAGATCATTTTTCGAGATAATCTATACCACACTGAAATAGAGCACTGCATATTGTCTTGAAGAAATACAAATTGGTCTGTTCCCAATAGAAAATTATTTTCTATAGAAAATCTTTTTCTATTTGCTGCATCTGATTTGATGCATGGTTATGGACACAAAGTATTGAATTTATTTTCTGTTTAATCAATACTATCATACTATGAGTTTCACCAATATTAATAGTAAATTGATATACCTCTTGATGTGAAGTATGAGTCATAACACATACATGTATCTTAAAAAAGAAAGTCATGGAAATCTTTGAGGACTTTTTTCCTCCCACTTCCTTCCTTTGCACATTTGCTGGATGTTGTTCTTTTCTCTCAGCCAGAGAAAGTTTGGTCCAACACATATAGCAATTTAACAGTATGCAGCTCCTATTTATAAGTCTTTGCTCTTCCAAAGAAAAAACACTATAATTTTAGCTTTTTTAATTCTTAAAAACATACAAAGATGCCAAACATTATAAAAAAATCAAAGATTCATTTTTGTTCTTTTCTATTGATTTTATATATGCAACTCCATAAAACTTAACTGTTCTTATTTTACACCATTTTCAATAAGAGCACCAAGCTCCTGTCACTGGTTTAATTTCACATAGAGCTACAACCACTGCTCACAAGCAAAAAAAAAAAAGCTCTGCTGGTAGTCTCCACACAGCAAACAAAAAACCTTAGCTCTGGACCAACTGCACTCCCTCTTTCTTGCATCTCTGCTGCCGTCTCAACTTCATTTTTCCTCTCAATCAGTCACTGACCTCCTCACATGGTGTCCCTGCCAAATTCTTGGCATTGGAAGTGAGGGGGAAGAGGCCATACCATAAGCGTGTTGATAATGAGGAGATAGAAATAGAAAACCAGCTGGATTGTCCTAATAAAGTATGTCTGGGATTCAGAGACACAACAACTCCCTGTTTAGGTCACTGTTCAGCATTTTAACCCTTTTCATTCCAGATTGACCTTTCACTGATCTCCATTAAATTATTAAATCAACATTTAATATGAAATTATAGTTGAAAAATTCACTTTGATTTCCATAAAACCTATGACCTGTTTCCATCTAACTGTATTTTAATTATGTCATTTTCAGCAGCTACACAAAAGTGAGTCCTGAAAGAATTTTTGCTCATTGTTTTTCTCCTTTCCTGAGATCTTAAAAATGCCAATACTGTCATATTTTTCTTCGATCTTTTGCTGAAATATGTCTTGGTTCACTGATGCAATTTAAGAGCTCTCTAAATCTCTAATATAATAAGTTATTGTTTTCTGTTTATATCAGTTATTAAGAACTGAAAATAAAATGGGTGCTAATACACAGACACACACACAAAAAAAAACCTAAAACAAACAAAACAGCCACCCTTTACCTACACCAGGGACCACTGAGTTCTAAGAAATCCCTTTTTAAGCTGATGTGGTTTCATCATTTACAGTATCACACTCCAGAAGTTCCTCACACTGTCCTCATATTCATTTATAGCAGTGATAAGACCTTCAACTAGGACACAAATCAAGAAGGGAAGAAGATAAACGTTGTGGGTTTGGTTTTGCTTTTTAGTCACACTTCACATATTTTCACAAGCACTATCAAGCAAAAAAGAGCACAAACCCAATGCCCTCAAAGTCATAAGCAGGGTGGCCAAAAAGTCTTTTGCCTCTGTTGCATTCATTTTCCAGTGACTGGTCACACAAAAGTAGAATACCAGATGCAACACAAATATGAAGGGTAGTCTTCAATTCCTCGAAAATTTGCCACCATTTCCAGTATGGCATAACTTCAGCAGCTTTGCAGAAAAACGTTAGTTACTCATTTAGAAAAGTGTTAAACTATTTATAGAAATGGTTAATCTAAAGTTGTAATTTCCCAGCTGTTACAAGACAGCAGTACTATATCTGATGATACAGGTCCCTTCCAACTCAGAACAGTCTGTGATATAAGTAAATACTCTAAATTCACCCTTCTGTGATTTTCTAAAAAACCAAAACAAAACAAAACACACTTGAAAAATGGCTGTTACCAATAATGTTTTTTAGAGGGATTGTTTTTCACTCTGGAAGTATTCTTCAAAAAAGAAAAATAGTAACTAAGTTACAGACAAAGAAACTAATTTAGATCTTAATACATTCATGAAGATCTCACAAAACACTGACGTCCAATTGTTAGAAAACTATTTTTTCTAAGGTAACAATACTTATTCCCTCAGTAGTAGCCAACAGAACACTGAGATCCACTTTTTATGTCCATTTCTATTCACTGGCAATTTTGAAAAGTGCTTTGGAGGTCATAAGGGATCACCAAGAAACAGTGTCTTTTCCTAACTTTACCATTCCCAAATTTACATCATTTACCCAGCAACAATCACTAACTTTTTCCCATGTGCCTGGTGCAACAAGTGTGTGTATAAGGTTTAGCCTAATCGCTCCATGTAGTGAACCCACAAAGAAACACATGGCACTACTTCTGTAGTATTTCTGTTAACTCAGCAAATTATTGGCCTTTGGAGTTCCTTCAGCTGTACAGGCAGATGAGATAAATATTTATTTCTTATCTATATATTTATTTCCTATATATATATTTATGAGATCGTACATGTCAAAGACTTGTCAATCTATTATTTGGCCTGGCTTTTCTTTATTAGAATGATGTGATCAAGGCAATAAATTCCATCTTCCTTTTATTAAGGTGCATTTCTAACATTAGCAAACTCTCTTGGAGAGATTAGTAAGGTTAATAGTACACTAAAAACTGTACTTCAACAGGCAGAACAGGTCACAAAGGTTCTGGGTTCTATTCCAGGCTTTACTGGTACCTGGCTGATAAATAATTTCCAGTCTCTGGCTTAACGTTTTGCCAAAAACTGAGTAATGATATTGATTGTTTCTCAACTCAGAAAAATACAAAGGAACAAACTACTACTTACTGAATTATTAGAGATTGTAAGAGAAGTACACATAAATCTCACACTAAAATGCAACAGTCTATCTACTAATTCTACCAACAGATTACTCTCTATTACTAACCAATATATACATATGACTTTACCATGGCTGCTTGGTAATTTTCTTTTAACACCAGAAAATACCCAAGAATAATGGGAATATGATACATGTATTCTTATTACACTGACAAAATATGTAATTCTTATAGCAAGGTCACAAATATTCAGTAAGAACAGTTTTACTCTAACAGAGATTAAGTAATTATCATTAGATAAGTAACTACAATCAGATACAAGGGATGAACCACAGTCAATCAAAAGGCAAAAAAAGGAATGGCATAATAATCTAAATACATATTTGCTGTTATATGCATGTTATCACAGGCATAACACCTTGCCATTACATGAACCCACAATTAGAATGAGTATCATTAATGAGCAACACAAAATGAAATCCGAACATGCATTCCATGTGCTGAACTAAAAAAGTACTATTTCATACAAAATGCTGAACATTTAACACACTCTCCTAAAGTTTCTTTAAAAAGATGATGTACACCAAAACACAGACATCAGAGGTGCCTTTTCTCTTAACACTTCATATACAAATCCAATCTCATAATTCAAATATCAAAATATATTTGAATGTGTAATCTATTAAAGTTATCAACAATTATGGCTTACAGATTTTCCGTGTTCTTTCATATAGTACAAACAAGTTCTATGCTCTTGCCTCACAAAAGAAGAAAGAAATGGAAGGACAAACAAAGGTATTATGATGCCCTAAATTCCCTGGATTCAGTTATTTGTTTCTCTTTGCTTGTGAATGAACAAGTAATGCTTCATTCTTCACAATACTTCCCTTTCCAGGAAGAGATTGAATTCACACCAATTTCTTGAGGCTTTTCTCATGTTTAACAGCTTTCAAGTCATCCTCACAAAACTGAAATTTAATGTAAAAAAGCAAGAATACAATAGCAAATATTCAACATGTTCCATGAGAACAACTTAGAATGCAAAAGCTAAAGCATAAAAATCAGAACCTTTTGTGAAAAGCTTAAAAAAAATGAAAGAAAAACAAATGACCACATATGGACAAAATATTTTTCTATGAATAATTCAATCAGAGCTAAAGTGTTGTGTTATAGCTCAGTTACGATAAATACATTTTATTTTCACCGATCTTATATTGTTTTTCAAAAGCTGAGAGCAAACATCATCACTCATTTCCATGCAAAACTTACCTCTGCCAATCTCTATGTCTTTTTCATATAAAGGTAATTTACAGACATTCAAAATCCTTCGTTTACAGCCCTGTTTTGTATCACTTCTATTATTCATCAGTATAAATGCAGTTCAGCTTTGCACAATATGCCTGTTTTATTTGTAATGTTATACTGCTATACATTCTGGTATATTATAAATGAGAGCTACATAAAGCAAATAATTAAACATAAATTGAAAATGCATTATCCTTAAGGTGCAAAAACCCGCCAGACTCTCCACTGGCCTTTGTCGTTTTCTTTTAAGAAAAATTTGTCTGAGCATAATAACCCATATGAAAATGCCTGGCATCTTAAAATCAGAATGTAAAACATCTGATGTATATGGAAGAGGAACTGGTCTTGGCACAGCAGTTCAAAATTTCAAAACTTAAGAGAACAACCCAGGGAAGATAAACTGTATGACTGTGCCTGCAATGGTGTAACATCAAAATCTACAACACAGAAGAACCTTTTTCCAAAAGAGAAGTCCACAGCACTAGCAGAAGCTTATTAAAACAAGTTTGGCATACTGTTCAAGTTGAGAGGTTTCCTGGTAGCTTCCCCTGCTTATGATTTTGCTATAAAGCAAGACTTTAATCTGAAATTAAGTATTCCTTCAAGTCTTTTGGAAGACAGAAAGGAAAAATCTTCCAGGAGTTACACTTCCTATGTTAACATGTATCAATGTCCAAGGTATATAATGCATTTATAATAAACACATATGGAATTTTCCAGTAAAGCAGGCTAACAGCATAGCTCAACAGAAACAAGCATGAAAGAATCTAGATGCTTCTCCTGATAGGGTGAGTTAGGGCGTCCTATCTGATTTCAGTGAGAGCTGTAGGTGTTGTGGATCTCTTAACATCAAGCATCAACTAATGAAAAAACAAACAATAAAACCCCAAACCAAACACAAACAAACAAACTAAAAAAAATCAAACTAAAATGTCCACAGATCAAAAAATCTGGACCCCAGTAGGAAACCTAAAACATAAGCTTTCATTTTTGTATTACTGAAATGAAGGTAGTATTCCCAGAGTTTGCGTGTTTCAAGGGTTCTGTTTAAGACATAGAATGCAAGTTACTTAAAAAATTCAAAAATAATTACTTAATAATTTCAATCTACTTGCTTAGGACTATTGTCTTTACCCAAAGTATGTTATTCTCGTCAAACAAAGTAAGTGTATTTTATACTATATTACTGCTATACATCAATTCATGCTTCAATTCATACTAGTTGTCACATATATTGAGATACATACATATGCAAGTTTATTTATATAAAGATGATTGTAACAGATTCTTAAAGGAGACATTATTTGAAATAATTCTCAACTTCAAATTATTAGTCAAAGCACTTCCATACATGCAGAAAAGTAAAAACAGTAATTACAAACTAAGTAGAAATTTAACATTTTTTCTTTCACATGATCTGTTACAGTTATTTAAATAATTCCTTGCAAATGTGAACTGTCACTGAAGAATTACGTATTAGTTTAGTGTTCAGCTCACCACATATAACAGTGAAGCCTCTAAAAAGATGCCAAATAATACCATCTGCATCTTGGTACTTTTAGTAAAAGGAACATCTGTCCACTGAGAAATAGATAAAGACTAGCAAACTGATTGTAAATTATTTAAAAATGTTTTTCTTATAACAAATCAATATTTTAATATTAAATGTGATTAGTCTTCACCAATTCTTTTTTATGTTTTATAACATCCCTGTAAACAAAATCCGTATCACTGCACAACTCAGAACTTCAGTAAACAGCATTTTGGAAGAATGCAGGGCTAGATTAACAGAAAAATGTACCAAGTTAAACATAAAAGCCAAGCCAAAATTGCAATTATTTTCCTGATGGCATCACATAAATCCATATTGTCAAAAGATTTTTCTGTAAATGCAAAAGTGGGGTTTCATTTTCAAAGACAAACACATTGGTGCAAACTGGGTGTCATTCTTTTACACTGGCATTGCTGGTGCACAAATGACTCTCGAAACTTGAAAGAATTGACACATAGCAAGAGTTACACTCCAAATGTTTTTTCTCATTTGATACATAATGTTAAGGCCATAGCTTCAAAACCAATACTTTGACTGACAATCGATTTCAAAAAACAAATTTAGCCAAAATGTGAGGCATAATAATGCCATGCCTGAATTTCACCTTCTTTCTTAAGTGAAAACTTCAGAACCAAGAGTCAAAGAATGTCAGTATCAATGTCAGACTAATCAGACCAGTCATAACATCCCCAAAGCACACTCCCACTTAAATGAGATTTCCTAAGCTGCAGGACTAATCATAAAATTACAGTCTAGCTGGTCTAAGTAGCTGATTGTTACTCTTCATTTATAAGAACTGCTGATCTTGATTATTTTGGCTATATTATTATTTTTTCCTTTATTGATTCACCAACCCCAATTTTCCTCTTCGTACAACTAAAGGAGTCTCAGTTGCGTAGCCTGGAGTCTCAGTGGCGAAGCCTCACAAACAGGCACCAAAGCAAGGTACCGTCCTGGTCAGATCAAAGTATCATACTTTGAAGGAAAGTCTCATAAAAACTCTCTTCATTTTTATTAGGCATAAAATGACATCTTGAAATACTTCAGTACAAGATGTCCAAAACAGAACTACTTATTCTCTGATGCAACATGTTTGTCAAAGAAACACCTGAAAATCTGAATCCTATGTGCAAATTACACATAGGCTTTTACAGCTTGAGACCATTTGCAGTAACACTGTGAGAGCTCAGCGTAATAACGTATGACAACTTAAAGAGCTCTGATGCCAAAAGGAAGCACCATGATCTTAATAATAATGGAGAAAATCCTAAAGACTTTAACAGTCTTGTCTTAAATGTGCATTCATAAATACTTCTCTAAGCCTCGAGTTCTCTGTTTTAAAACATGCCTTTAACATACACCTCAAAAGAGGTTTGCAAAACAGCCAGGAAGAAACTGTGTATTTCTTGCAAAATACCTTTTTTTAAATAATTATTTCTTAAATAAAGCAGGTCCTCAGAGATTAGGCACTAAGAAAACAACCTTTCTTGAAATATAACTAATCACTGTTCCAATGACCACCAGTTCACCTGCACTGATCACTTATTACTGGTAACACTCCAGGTTATACTACAGGTTTCATACTGCATTCCAGCAATACTATCAGCAATACAGCACCTTGCAGAATTCATCTTACTGATATTAAGCCAGCAGCATTAGCTGAGACCCAACTGTCCTTTGGAGATGTGACCCTTAAAACTCAGAGAAAAGTGATACATTATAAAGGATTTCTAGAGAGTATCAAACTGTCCAAAAATCTAAATTCAAATCCAAGCTGTCCAATTCCAATTCTGTGGCAGTTGTACACATTTTCACGGCCGTCTTGAACATCTTTTTCATTCCAAAGCTATCATATCTTAATTTTCATTCGCACATTTTTTCTCCTTCTGTAACTATTACACAGGAAGTGCTAATTGTAAATGTGCTCTGATAAAAAAAAAAAAAAAAGGAAAAACAACACAGAAACCCCCATAAACACTCCTCTTATGGTATGGTCATAGATTGATAAATTATCTTCGGTTCACAAAAACACACTTCACATAAATTTATTTTAATTACATTTAAGTATAACATGCTAATTGCTCTTAATCTGGTGAAAAATACATACTTCTGTATATAAGGTACAATGTGCTATCCTGTACATAATGGGTCACAGAATAACAATATTTCACAAGTTGAAATTAATTTATCCACAACATTTCATTACAGTCCCTCAGTATGTAACTAACATAAAACTCATTGCAGCTGCAGTGACAAATCTACTGTGGAAAACAATTTTCAAAATCAAACTGTTTATGAATCATCTAATGCTATACATTATGTTGCTTTAAGTAAATATACCCATTAAATAGCAAAAACCTGTTATTTCTGGAATTCCTGAGTCCAATAGGTATAATTCTTCTGTTTTCACTCCCTCCTCTCACAACTTACTTTTGTATTAATACTGACCAGATTACTTGGCCTTTCAATTGACCATGGAAAGTTAAGTCTTGTAACTGAAGAAAACCTTAATCCAATACCCCACCTTGTGGGAATCCAGCACTGCCTGACACTATACAGAAACTGACCTTTTTGTCCTTCAGACTTGCCTACCAGGCCCCATCTTCTATCGCAAAAGCCAAATCATCTGATCCCAAACTAACTGTCAACTGCTTGTGATGGTGGGGAAGCCAGACATCAATCAATCAGTTTTTATCAGAGCCACTCTTCGTTTTTCTGTTGTGCTCATCTTATCATCTGACCCAGTTGTAGCCCTGACTTCAGAAGCTTAAGTAACTTGATGACAAAATATGCGTCTGTTTGTCCAAGATGCACATTGTTAAAGTGTGCACTTGTATTTTTTAGCAACTAGCTAATATTTTTTCCAGATAAACTGCCAAATATTTGAGATTTTTTTCTCAGTTCCTGAATTTCCTAGTGATCACTGAAATACCACAACTGGAACAATAATCAAGCAAGTTTTGTGGTTTGGTTTAAAAAAAACACAAAACCAACAAAAAACAAACAGAAATAGATATGCATTTTTATTAAAAAATTAGGCAGTTTCCTTAAACACTTAAGCTAGTTGCAAGGCAAAGGCCTCTAAGAGGGACTTCATCCTATTCACACACACGGTGCTATTCAACATTACTTCAACATTTTCCATATGAATATAGATTACTGACACATTTAAAGTAACCCAAAAAATAGTACTTCTACAGACATAGAGATTTTCTCTTCTGCATGCTACAAAACTAGAGCATTTTATCTGTTTGTTCTGAAATGGATGAAACACGATTAGCAAACACAATACTCAAAGAAACAGAATGATTGAAAGCTTCCAAAAATGATCTGTTACTGCTTCCAAAAGTCTTCTCATACATATTTATTGAATGAAGAATGCAACATGAGAAGGTGGGAGGGAGTGGAGACGGGGTTTTTTTAGAAAAACTACTGCTACTTCAGCTTTGGTAATTTTACCATTGTCTTTGTCGGTTTCACGACTGTATCCTAGTTTGATGCAACAGTTCAGATGGTTCATTTTCTTTGCATAAATCTACAGAAAACATCTGATGAAAATCCTTGCTGTTCTTCTTCTGAACTTTTTCAGAGAAGGGAGCTTTATTGCCATTTATTACGAAGCCTGAATTTGAAAGTGAAAAGTGAAGATAAAACCTAGGGATCTATAGAATATACACATAATTTCAATTAGATCTGACAATGTCTTTGCAGTTTTCTGTCATTTTATCTTATAAATATTAACCTTCACATTTGATAATAGAAATATGATCAAGTCTTAAGTAGTAGGGTCCTAATGATAATCCCAATTGCACTAGTAAAACACAACACACCTTTGAGGCTTGTGCTGGAACTAAAAAGCAAAAACGTAATAACACTCTGTACAGAATTTCTTCTCAGCCTAAATGAACACCTCCGTGTATCATCAGAAAAATTATTTTCAAGATGATTCCATTTCAGCAGAGAATCTTTACAAAAGACAAACAAAAAGACTTCTCTCACCATATTTGAGTCTATGAGGAATTTCTTATTTTACAGTAGAATTCATTCTATCTCATTAAAAATCACTTTTCAATAATAATTGTAGTGTATGTTAAAAAAGTAATTATATTTTTCTATATAACTTTTACCACAAAAATATGTAGACTTCTACTTCTCATAGATAATACAAAAAGGAATACGTATGGCACAGGAGACAAAAACTGAACCATGACATTCTTTTGAACATAATGAAAACACTTCATTTAAACGTAATCTGTATTCTACTTCAAATTCTAATTTTACATACACAAAACCGTTACATACCATTTGTGGTCGTGGTTATTTTTACGCTCCTATCCTATAAACATTTCACATTCATTTTAAGCATTATCAACAGGACTGGTTCTATGAATGAAGTTAAAGATTATGTTCCTTAAGTTTCTCATATTTTTATACCTTCCAAAAAAGCCTTCGATGGATAGGAAACCCAGTAATGTGGGAAATTCTGTAATATTTTACTGTGGTTAGCATCAGACCTTTATTACTTGGAAAGGAAAAATAGAAGAGTGTCTGGATTCAAGAAGATTTTTACTGTCTTCTGCTATACTGAATTTAAGGTAAAAAAAACGGGTACAGCAAAAACGACGCGTGACATGGAGTTGTATCAGCCAATCCGTCTGAAAGCTTCAGTTGTCTGGAAGAATAAAGCAACATCCCTCTATGTCACCTATATGAGTGCAAAGAGTAATGTATGAGAAGAATTTATAAGGATGTATCACGGTAACACCCTAATTACTAAAGCAGTATTTTCAATGCTCTGTTACTAAATTGTATTCACTTTGAAAACTACTGTAATTGAACAAACCTTGATTAAAAGTTTTATAAAGCAATATGGTGGCAATCACGAAATACAAAATTTGAAGATCACACTCTACCTTTATTTACACACTTGCAGGTTAGAAATTGAATGAATATAAATAAAGATTGAAGAGACAAATAAACCTTGCACCCAATTTGCTCTATAAATATAAAAGGCTTCTGAGGATAAATACATCATCTCACTCCCTAAACATGTTTTCAAATACTAGCTAATTCTTCAAAACATTAAAAAATATTAGCATTTACGAAGTGTGACAATGTTACACAACACCCTTCCTCAACACAGGAAATATGAGACATATGAAAAATGAGAAGATAGGTGGAAAATAATGAAGATAAGATTCATGCAACATCTGTAATAGGAAGACATGAATATTTTTGTTTATTGCAGTATTTTAACTTATACAAACTAATTTCAAGATTATGATTATACAAACAGTATCAGGAGCTATTAAAATACAATTAAAGATTGTACATTTACATTAAACTAGATTCCTTTTCCTTTTCTAAGAAAAATCTACTGTGACAACTGCCTGCATCTGCTTCCAACTCATGATGGCACAGCCTTTCAAAGGATTAGATAAAACTGAATAATCAATGAGAAATGTCAATACCGAAAAGTGATTCCTTCTGCAGTTTAAGCTTTATGCAAGTGTTTGGGTTTTGTTTGGTTGAGGTTTTTTTCAATTTTTGTAAGAACTCTTCTTCAATATTGCAAATTTACTGAATTGATCTTACTGCATTTGGTATTTCCTACAACTATTTATCTGCATCACTAAAACACACATACTTTCTGCTACTTCTCACCCTAGGAATGAAAAGTAAATAATTAAATAAATGTTATGACTAGGAGACAGGCATACTGATACTCTTCATCTATATACTTATCTATATATTTATCTCAAGTAAAGCATGCCCTATCAAACAAATAAATATATACATACATTTACAAACAACTGAGTAAAGAAAGTGCACTTGTGTCGCAAAGCAAAGCTTATGCTTGCAACCATAGTATTTAAATCTCTCTGAGAGAGATTTAACCACAGTATGACTATATATACTAAAAAGTCTCAGGTGCATTGTCTGAAGTAAGAACTTTTAAGAGGCACTTATAAATATAGAAAAGAGGATCTTTGACATAATAAAACAGCATTATCAATATTTTATCATCACAAGCTCATGAGATAATTGTATCAAATTATAAAACAAAAAAATAAGTGCAACCAGACAGGAGCATTCAGATTTTCCATGATGTCTATTTGCCATTAATTCCAGAGCAAGTGGAATATTGATTGATACTATTTCTCTATACTTCTCAAATACTTCCTTGAAAAATCTCTGAAGGGAGAATCCATAATAAAATGTGTTCTTTCTACCAGTTCATAATCTACATTTTGCGCTAATTCTACAGTTAACTAAGTGGCAGAAACCCTAACCATACATTGCATGGGAGAAGCAATATTACTGTATAGATGCTATAGAATTTCCATACTTTCACTTTAAATCCCATTTGTCCAATGCACAAACTACTAAACTGTAAATAATCCTGACTACACAATTCTCCTCTACCATTGTGTCATCTCAAAAAGACAATCCGACAGTAATGGTAATGACACCCTCTCAGACAAGCCTCTGGGCATTAATATTTAAATCTCACCTATCCCTTGTGATTGGAATTCAGCCTCTATTCACAAACAAAAACTAAATCAATGTTCTTAGAGTTCAAACTAGATCCCTAAACAGTTTGCCACTCTCCATGCACAGATAAGATAAACTTTCTTTGACCCAAGAGATGAAGTTGCCATGACGATCAGAGAGTCCACTTTCTATATTGATATTTTGCTGATGTAACAACAAATAGAACCAGATCCTAGGGTTGATAATGGTGATTAATTAATACTAATATTGATCCCTACAAGCAAGAGACAAGGCTATTAACTTGAAGCCTGAAAAGTCAATTGTTACCTGTGGCAGAGATACTAGAAGCTGATTTTGAAACATAATAAACAAATGTGCTATCTTTATGCTAATATCTTTAAAGGGGTACAACACTTTCTCAAACACAGTAATTTCACAATTCAAACCTGTTATTTTAGTTACATTTTTTCATCTGCATCCAAAGGATTGAAATGAACTTGAAGATTTCCAAAAGAAGCTACGCAAAATGTTACAAACTGAATACCTGCAACATGACTTCTAATAGCACTTCTAAAGAATGTAGTGCAAAGAAAGCTTAAGCAGACTTTTTTAAAGGCTACATAATATAGGATTTTGAATAAAATTGGCAAATATACATTTATCTAGTAGAAAACCTATTTTGTCCCTCATTTGAATAGAGAAAACTAATAAAAACCCACAGGTGAAAGCTTCACTTGGAAGATAACAACCTTAAAGGTTGCAAATTGAAGAGCAAGAGACTGGCTTCACCTAACATTTCATTTATAGCCTATATTTAAATTAACTACAACTGTATCTTTGTATTAAAGTGATCACTCACAAACTAAAGCTGGGACATACATACTGTTAAAATACCTCATCGAGAGTCTCTGGGATTTCTTTGCCCTCTTTAGGTATATATTTTTAAAAGTCAAAAAAATCATATAAAATGAAAAAAAAAAATCCCTCTCTTTATAAAAAAAAAAATTCTTGTCTATCATACAATTTGCTCTAGTCATCTTACCAAGCAGAGTAGAAAATTTTCTTCTGACTTAAGAAATTGTGTTTTGGTCAAAAATGGCATTTACTACTATGCCGTATGACTTTACAGCAAGTTTTCTTATTAGGAAGTTACCTTCATACTCCTTATGAAGTTTAATGGAAATAATTGTCATTACCAACAGATAGCTTAGTTTCCTCTTTCCTTCCATATGATTCTTTATATTAGCTATTGTACAGCTAACAAAAATAGGAATTAGTAGATACCAGCAAAAAAAATACACTAATTGCATTATTTTCCCTCTCAGATGAAAGTCTTAAAAATATTTAAACTTCTATTAGCACATGACTGCAAATATAAATGCCATTTGAAGATACGGTGTGAATATCCTGCACCATAAAGATCAATTGTTTGCAATGAATTAGTACTCAGTCTCACAAAACTAAAAATCATCATTCATGATTCATATGCAAGAGGTACAGGCAGCTGCTTACCTACTGCTCTGTTTTGATTAAACTGAAAGGATTGTTAGTGCCTTTAATGTACTACAGTGCAATTTAAAGGAGATCACAAAGTGAAACTCTGACAGAGAAGAAAAATGTCTATATTTTGAAAAAAGACAAAGATAGAAAATACTTTATTTCCTAGCCTCCTTTAGCAATGAGACATGTCAAAGCTATCGGTGGGTTCTATTTTATGTTACTTTGGAATTTTATAGGAGAGGGGAAAACACAAAGATACTCACCTCTCAATTCTGTTTCTAAACCAAACACCTACACATAAGCCTACTGGATCTCAATGAAAATGAATCTATGTGCCTGTACAAGTGGTTCTATTAAACTCACAAAACCCACTGAATGATTTATGAGTCTCTAATTGGTAGATTTTCCTGCACAATTCCAATAATTTAAAGTATTTTTCCTGTTCTTTTACATGGATTCCACTCTTGAAATAAAAATAAAAATGAGCAAGATCAATAGTGTGTATCATCACAGAAATATGTTCCTATATATTTTTTGCTTTATTATTAATAGCAGCTGCAAAACTTTGCTAAGCAGTGAATTTTATTTTGC